>NW_028277169.1:33327500-33627500 GCF_051122295.1 Plectrocnemia conspersa
TACACAACTTTTATTCATGTTTAAGTGGCACGTATGTTCCAGCTAATGAAATATGAATCTTAGTTATTTATACAAAATGTATATGTTGTAGTTTTAACGTTAAAATTTATAAAATCGATTTACCGCTACCCTCTTGAAAATTAAAATACACCGTAAAAAAAAATACGAGTACGTAAAAATTATTACAAGGGGTATGAAACGTTGTGTTGTTCATATAAATTCAATATTTTTTTATATATTTTATACGTATACAAGAACATAACAAGCAACATCACCCCCGACGCTCAATTTCACCGGGTGACCTTAAATATCGTGTGATACGAGCGCATTGTGAGCTACGTAACCGTGTCTCCTTACACGCTGTACATACTACAACTATACACTACCTGTGTTATGATCCCCAGGGAATGGCTTTCGGCAAATCTCCTCGGATAGTTAACGCCGTCGGGTACCTCATCAGTCAACCTAGAGACCCTATGCGCCACTAAGATCTAGGTCGGCCGATATAACCTACCGTACTATGCGCGACACGGATGCTGCCCTTATAGCGAAAATGAAACGACGCTGTGCGTGAGGTTTTCCGTTTGATTAATTTAATTATGAAACATTTTCGGTTTTGTGCGGACGCAAAAAAATAAAACACGGTAGGATTCGGGCGCCTGTTAATTGGGGACGCCCGTGGGCCTCATCGATCTTTGGCGGTCCTGGCGTGCGACCCAAAACAAAAGTTATTAATGAAGGGATGATTTATTTGTTTGTATTTAAAATGTATGTTTTGCATAAAGTGTACTCCGAATCACATTATATTTTATATAAGTGAATAAATCAATATATTAACATTACTTACAGAAAACTAATATTATATGTTTTTATAATAACAATTATAAATTTACATTTTAAATATAGAGACAAGTGAAAAATACAGAAAATTACGTAAAATGCCGTTAAATAATAAAATTAAATTAAGACCATCGTGAGCTTACATTGTATTATTTTAATACAAAACAAAAAAATATTATAAAGAAATTTTATTAACTCAGGACCAGCTCCTCGTATCTGACATTAAAAAATGTCAGCTACCTATTATTAAATATTGCAATAATTAAATTTAAAAGTTCATAAAATATATTACTCAAGAACCATGTATCATAAATCCTCTATTTATAAGCTTCATACATTTACTGTTTCCTAAGAGCAATATTATACGTGACTCTATCGAATAACAAACATGATGATAATTGCTGAAATATGATACTAGTATATTGAAAGCAGATTCTAACAACAATGTTTAATTAATATTAATTTTGCCCACCCCATAAACTAGCAACAAACTTACGTACATGATTTTCAAGTTGTTTTATTAAATTTATTGCTAGTATAAAAAAATATGAAAGTAAGCTATCTGGCGTATATTAAATTGTTTGATATCGGATCATTTATTTCTATAGAGATAACGTTTCGGTACTTCAATTATATATAGTAACATCAACTCAATACATTTTTATATAAAAATCTTCAATAGATGAAATCAGAAACCCATAGAGCACAACCGAGAGATAATTTATATAAATGAGTAGGAATAAGAACACGAATTTTGAGCCAGGACTGGACAAATATTCGGCAAAATGTAATCATAAAAGGATACGAACTGCCGTTTGTTTCTCGAGATAACTTTCAAATACAAAAGCCAAGTTCGGAGAAAAACCCTGAAGCATCAATTTTATCTAAAAGCATGTTATACCTAGAATATCGAAGGCGTTTTTGAAGCCGACGTCGAAAGTCGATCGGCAAAGGAAAGAAACCCTCAATATATGTGTATGAAAAACAAGATATAAACATATAAACCGCTTTTGTTCAATATGATAAATTATAAATTAAGCTCTTTTTTCATTATCTATATAAATACAATTTAAATAAAAAATTATCTTTTTTCATTATAAGCTAGGCTTTAATATGTTTTATTTTTAGTATTAATAATACTTTATTATAACACCAACTACAAAGAAGCGATTCCTGGAAACGATTTTTAATTAAAACATAGTTATGAAATTTCATATTATAACATACATTTAATGCTAAATTCAATCCACATAGGCGGTATTCAATATATTCAACATAATATACTAAGGCTCATTGTCAAATATAGATAACCAAAATTACAATCAATAAATATATATAGATATACATATGTGTATAGTATATGTATGTATTTACTTCGATCAACTCCGGAAGCTCAGTGAAATATGTCAATTAGTTTGTTCTGGAAATACAATTGAAACAGTCAAATTAAGCATGATTTTGTATGAAAAATTGAGAATATCGAATATCGTTTTGATTTTATATTTTATACACTCATATAATATTCAATGAAGCGCACAGTGACACGAGAAGTACTAATTATTATCACAAAGATAAAAATATAATTTTAAAAAAGTTGTTCAATTGCATTGACCAACAAACATCATCATTGAATAAGTGAAACTGCGAGATAAATAATTTTGAAGGTCGTTAATTTATTTATTTATTTATTAAAATTATAACCATCGTGACCTGACAGGTAAACCTAATGCGTCACGATAGTCAAAAGTATAAATATATCATAATACATATAGTATGCATACATACAATTTCATATACGTATAATTACACACACCCTCAAAGCATATAAATAAAAACATAAAAAAACAAGATAAAATAACAGACACAAATCACCTCAACAGGTGTGCATTGTCCCATATGAACTGAACCAAAACTCCATATGTGCAAGAGAAAATGTCAATATTTCTATGTACAGAATTGAGCAGATAAACAGCCTTAGCCAGAGAAGAGTTGGCAAGTGCTCCAGTTCTAGACTTTACAGGCAAGAATAGTGGACGCGATCGAGAACTATATCCACCTTCAAGAGCCCACATTTGAAGCTGCTCGAGGATTGGAATAGATAACAAAATGCAAGGAATAGATAACAAAAGCGGTTTTTATGCTGGATAGACGCATTTCTTTTGCATTCCTTACAAAAATAAATAGGTTTTTTAGTGCTTACGAGCGGTTGACGAATATACTAACTGTCAGGAGATATGTATATATACGAAATTATAGTATTAAGTATTATCTTATTATAATTAGGCATTTCGTCTAAGCGCGTTGCTATTGCCTTGACATAAGTTAAAATGGTCGTTTAAATGACATAAGCGTTAGCAACGCAGCTGAGTGGACCTTTCGTATTATGTTATAAAAATTATTAAGATGCTCTAAATTAGTTTAAAAAAAAGATATAACACAAGTTAAACAAAAAAAATATGTGAAATTAATTAACGAAGCTTTCAATTAAAAAGTGGTTACATAATAAGCTATAGGAAAAAAATAGTAAAAAACACAATTGCAATAACACGTTGATAACCGTTGATTTTTTGCTATAATTTATTATATGTACAATATAAAATTATAATAGAAATAATTATGCAAAAAAATGTATTATTTACGTTTTAAAAACTAATTAGTAAATCTAAGTTATTTAAAAAAAAAAAAATCGATGAAAAATAATAAAAAAAAACAAAATATATAAAATATTGATTTTTTAAATTTACCTCATCTATACATTTAAAAAATATTACATAAATAGAAACAATTAATATCGAAAAAAAGTCAAGTAAAGCCACTTTTATGTACATATATACTCACAAATTATTAAATGTAATAAATTACATTTAAAATAAGACATTTTATTACGAAATTTATATTTAACTAACATCTAAAACCGTAAATCTACTAACAATTATATACATTAACTTTGTCGTGAAATAATAAATTTACTAATATTAATATTATGAATTCTGCACAAAATCTAAGCCAACAGTTTTAATAATAATAAATAAGCATTGTGGTCTATACCTAAGTCACTATAATCAGGCAATTGTATGTTTTACAGTTACTTTATTGAAAAATATTTTTCATGAATTCTTCGTTATTATTAGTTTATTAAAAATATAAACTATTAACTCATGAAACAATATTATCTTTATAAGCTTGTCAGCGAAACGCGAAAATATTATATATTTTTTAATGGATATAAATAGAAACTTAAGCTATATTATATATTATTTAATAAATGCTTTAAAGTTAAAAAAATGAATAAAACAAAAAATTTAATTATTTTAGTGAAATAAAAATAGGAATCGCAAATTATTATGATATATTTAGATAAGCTTTAAAAAATTATTAATAATTATTGATTATACATCAACGGTTAATAACTTTTATCAATAATGTTAAAAGCACGACCAAAAGTAAATATAAAATTATTTTGAATATTTAAAAAGTGTCCTTAATATGTGTATAAGATTATCTATATGCGTTGATTTATAATATATTTAATGCCGCATTTAAAATTAGCACAATAAATATTTGTGAATTGCATTTTTTTTATTAAAAAGTATGTTTATCTGAGTTTATGTTTTAATATTAAAAATGAATTGTCTTATAATTGAATCAATAAGTTTTATAAAATATTTTTATCTTGGGTGATGCATTTAACTGTAACCTAATTTTATTATTTGCTTTAAAAAACATTTAAGTATATTTATAATAAAAAATATTATTATTAAAATAAAAGTAAATATAAACTATCTAAACTTTAAGGTAAAAATTTGCCACCAATATCACAGAAAAACTCTGACAATTCCACATTTTGAAAATAATAAATCATCATAAAAAATAAGATCAATATATTTTTAACAAAAACAATACAGTTATATGAAAAAATTATAGGGGTTTTCACTACCATTTATTATAATTTAATAAAAACCATTCCAAACAAACGAAAAGAGAAATGAAAGTTGACGAAATTTAGAGCACACACTGGCTTACATAAAACAATGATAGAGAGATCTCATAGCTAAATTATTGGAATAAAATTTGGAAATATTGCACCTATAATAACCACTGAAAAAACTACTCTTTCCTTGGAAAAGGCTCACGCTAACTAGACAATACATTCTGCCATGGCCTAATACTATTGTTATTCTGCCCTTGGTTATCAATCGCTGGAGTGGTTTTCTGGACCATTTCTCTTTTAAGGCATGAAAACATTTGCGGGTGTGTCTAATAAGCAATGCAATTGGCTCGCAAACATCTGAAAATGTCTTAAACTAACATTATAAAATATGTGACACAGAGGTGAGACACGGAACACAGATGAGAAGAGATGCCCCGGAGTCACAGCAGTAAAGAAACATCAGCAGATCGTCTATAGAGCATCACGAAAACACATCACGACAATCTTAGCTGCTCTACTAAAATCACAGCCGACAATAAAATAGCTCGACACTCCAGCGAAGATTTAAAATTAATTTTTACAAGATTTTTTAGCGTCTATTTGACTGCAAAGTCCCACCAATACCAATACAAAAATTTCACAATATTATTTGTGGACATACAGAAAGTGTATGTGAATAAACTAATTAAAATTTCATTGGCTCAAAAAATTATAAGGTTCAACTCTTAAGTGTTTCGATACAGATATAATAAACACGATACTATTAAATAAGATTAAATAGGATAAATAAATGATATCCTCAGAGTTTTATATCTTAATAAATACACGATTTCAAAAGCTCTCCAAGCAGTCTCGTAGTTGCAAATTATATCTTTATTTTTTGCTAGTTCTCAACACAAGTGACGGATCACGTGCTTTAAATGAAATTGCACTCATAATAGAGATATAGAGGTTCAAGTAAATGAACATCCATTGTTGGAATGTGGGTTAATGAAGATGGAAACCGGGCTGCCGGAATACAACATTCTTTCGTAGGTACCTTTTCCAAGAAATTCCACGATAGTAAACAACAATTAGAAACGGCCCAGCCCCAAATAACGTTCTATTTCAGCAACTGGGTATAAATGGTTACACAAGAGATAGGATTTTTTATAAAACTCATGTTTTGCTCCCTTCTTGTGTATGTAAATAATTATTATATGCTATATTGCATAATTAATATCACTTATTGTAAGAAGATGAATCAAATTGTTATTTGTGATTGTATGTTTATGAAGAAAGCTGTATATAAAAATATGACTCTTTGTGTTGTTATTATTGGTAAATTGTGCAGAACTTGAGTGGTGTTTATGTAATAAAATACATAAATATCTATAAAAAGGTTCTGAGAAAAAAAGTAACAAGGAAAGACTATATATAAAATTATATATAAACATGTAAGTTCGTTTTTGTATATAATAAGTCAGTATAATGAATTTGCTTTTGTAAGCTTTGATAATAATTATTATTAAAATTAAAATAATATTAGAATATGTTTTTCTGTTATTTTAGTGATGATAAATAATAATATGAACACTGTAAATAAAATGGGCACTGAGTGCAATTATAAAGTTTCAGATAATATTGTAACATATTTATGTGGTGCTGTTACATTTGTGTTAAACTAATGAGAAGTTTTATATGTTAAAACATTGGTTTCTTCGTAGAAAAACAAGCGCTCGGTTTTCTAGATCTAGAAGATTCTTCGTATAAAAAACGAATAAAGCCCTATACGCTTTCGTTTACCTCCATTTTTCTAAGCCTAACGGGATGATCTATCCGAAAAGTTATCAGAAAGTTTAATAAATTATCCGATATAAACGGTGTCGAGATATTTCCGCGGGGCATTCCGCCCCGTGTTATCCCCGGGGAAGGATTAGCCCCGTGTTGTAGCGGGGCCGTAAACGCGAGAGCAAAGCTTCTCAAACTTTTAGAAACCGCCCACCTCCGGCGATTTCGTAGATCGATACGCATTGCCCTGGCGCGTTCCAAACTGTATAAAAGTACGCACTACTATGTTCGAAAGATATACATTTTTTCTGTATCAACCGTATATATTTTTACCGTAAAATATGTTTCCTCCCGCAAGATTTTAAATCTTACTAGAGTCTCATTGGCCACGAGGTCAATCACTCCTAGAGTTTACAACCAATAAATTAACAATAATAATATATGCCTAATTGAAATAATTTATAATCAATAATATATTTTTTTCCAACACTCACTTTCAGCAATAAAAAAGAAATCTTGCATATGACAATTGGTTTAAAATTTTGTAAAGCACCCAATATTGCACAATAACCACAAAATTGAAAATCATTTAATAATTACAAATTATCTTACTATAAAAACTAAAGCATTGTAAATGTCTTAAGGACACGCACTATCATAGATAGGTAAATCTGTTTACTTACAATATTATTATTATTATTATATATGTATTTAATTATTTTAAAAATTCGACAATTATTGTGTATGTATGTATATGTATGTTGCTATATTACACTACATTACCGGGTAACTTTTGGAAGGAAGCTTTCGAGCTTTCTCGCGTAAAGTGCTTGTTGAAACAATCGCTACCAAGTTTCGAGCACGCAAACGCTCTATGCAAATAGAACGAGCCGAGCTGGCTACGACTAGTTCGAATAGTTGGCTAAACGCACAAAAACTTTTGGAAAGTTTATCAAAACGACGGGCAATTATAGCGTGAATTATGTGAAGGTTGGAAGTACTACGTGGCGATACGTGAAAAAATATTTGCATAAATAAAATACCTAAAATCGTCCTCTGATAATATTTCATAGATTTTATGAATATGCTAGTTGATAAGAGTTTTATTTTTAGTATGATATTGTGAAAACTGTATAATAACTCACGCAAAATACGATCGTAGATATCTGAGAGATAGTAAATGTATAAAAATACATCACACATTTACAGTACATTTAACACGCTACTGTAAAGTATTTTATTAATATTATCAATATTTTTTTAAATGTTTTTGTGACTTCTGACTACTATATACAACATAAAAAAACGTTTGTATATATTTTATTTACTAAATTATTTGAATCTGTTACTTTTCATACAAATTTATACAACGATGTAAAAATATATTAAAAAAGTAATTAATTAAACATGACGCTGAGAAATTAATACGCTCGAACCCATAAAGAAATCGCTGGGGAATATAGATTAATATATTTCTCATTATATCTGTACATTTCATAATATATTGCTGAAAGCTGAAAAAAATAATATGCAGAGCTATGTTACTTTTGAATAATTATGATAATTTTACAAGCTCAGCGAACTTTTCAACCATTTTATTAAGTGGCGCGATAACAACTGATGAATTTCGTTGTACAGAAAAAAAAACGATGAGCAAAAAATACGTAAACAAAATATTCGCAAAGTATCAATTTAAACTTGGGCGATCATATTTCTGAAATTTGATTTACCTCCGAAAAGCGATTTTCTCTATAATTAATAACGTTCAATTGGAAAGTTTAAAAGGTAAACACAATCCGAACGAGGGATGAAGAAGGCGATGGAATTTAAAACCGGCCAAAGACAAACAAGGATATTCGCGATAGGGCACTCCTCAGATTTATCATATCCTATATTGTTGACACACAGGGTAAGCCAGAATTATAAGTTTCCATCTCCACTTATGTGCTCAAAAAAAAAAAATCATATAAGCCCATAGATACTTTTAGCATAAACAGATCTTAAATTATTTTAATTATTTATAGTCAAACAATAATCATACAATTTTATTTTAAGCAATTATAATTATATTATTATTTTAGCTACAATACATACATAAAAAAATACACGCATATATTGATAAAAAATGCTCTCATGTCTAACGATTCATTTATTACCCAAATAAAATATAGAATGTTTATGAGTCGAAGATTGATTACATTTAGATATATCAGTGAATAAATAAATATTTATCTACAATATGTTTTATCTGTACTTATTTCAATAATTGATCATAAATTAAGACATTCATCACTATGCAGCGTGAACCATAAAGATACGTTCTGTGTATATAAAATGCGGATGGATTTAGCACATTAGATCATACGTAAAATGGCTATTCATAGAATGTATAGAAATAGGCAACTACTACAAATATCTATAGGTTAATATCCGAGCATTGTAAAAATATAAATTTATTTTATAATGTTATAAATAACTAATATTATATATATTTAAAAAGCTAACAGTAATATTAGCTCTACAAAATATTTCTATATGTATTTCACCTATGAAAATCATTATTTTTTTAATAACACATGATGCGATTTAAGACATTTTATAATACACATAGTATACTATTTAAGGGTTTTATTTATATATAATATTTACTATCAATTCAAAATTAAATTTTCATAAATTTAATATTAACATAAATAGTTTGTTAATCAATTTATTTAGAGACTGATTGGTTGGTGGCCAAGGATACAAATAAGATCATTGGAGCAGTTCTTAAATTTCAATAGAGCTTTTGAAACAATATAAATGTGTATAGTGATATTAAAATAATAGGTTATTGGTATATGTGAAAGAGTTTTTTAATTATTTAAAAAGTATTATAAATTAACCACTCACAAGTAACGAGTAAAGTTGGACTAAATATACTCTTCAGCTCCTATTGCTATTTTATTGCCAGAAGGACAACATAATTTAATAAAAAAATATGCACATTTTCTGGTAAAAAAAATAATTAAAACAAATGATTCACATAAAAAATACGCAGATAATAAGCCGTTCAAATATTTTGCATCATACTCGGACAAGATGACTTTTTAAAAATCTGTACTAAAATCAATTAGCTATAACATTAAATAAGAAGAAACATAAAATCTTTCAATAGAGAGATGTGTCAAAACAGAAAGATGTATTATATTTTTAATAAAAATAAATTAAGTTCAGTGGTGGACAATTAACAACATGAGTTATGCTGATGACACGGCAATATTTACTAAGACCGTTGATGACCTTAAAAATCATTGAATTGAGTTAAATTCAAAATGTATCAAAGGCTTACAATTAAATGCAAATAAAACAGAATTAAAAAAAAAAATAGAAAATGCTTGACAAAAAAATATGTAGCTTAAAACCGTCTTAAAAATTATTACCCATTTATATTTTTTTTAATTATACAAGTGGTTTATGAACTACATTAAAAAATAAAAAGTTTATTCTATCCCTTTTACATATAATATATTAATAAAATAAGGAATTTTAATTAAATTAATGCAGATGGAAAATAATTAAATAAATGTATCTATGCAGCCAGATATTCTGTGCAAAAGATGTGGTATATATTTTTAAAAGCATTTTTACTAAACAAAGTTGCTCTGGGTGTATGCAGAACGTTCAAGAGCAGACAAAAGACATTTGGCTTAAAACAACGCTCTCGAATCACAATGTTTTTCTCTTGATAATTCCGTTACCCAGCTGCTTAGAGCTACGATTCTAAAACTATGAAACCATTTAATTTTATTTTAATAATAAATTTCTTACCAAAATATTTAGTAGTTTGTAGTATGGCAAAATTAAAGAAATAACTCATGAATACCAATTACTGACTTTATGCTTAAATATTATTACTATGTGTGCTAATTAAATTTAAAACCCAAGAATACTGTGTTCTTGGTATAACCAAAGGTAGCGTGTTCATCACAATTTTAATAAAATAATTTTAAAAGAAAATATTTTGGCTGATCAAGAACTATAAAATCTGAGTTGCACTTATGCTCGCTAAAGTTGTCGTTGTCCACAATATAACAAATTAAAATAGCCAACGCTTGAAAAATTAAAATATTACACTATCGCCATGATCATAAATAAACTAAGCTCTTATTCTTGGAAGCACTTCTCTATATTTCTTCTCGCAATTTTATGATCTTAAAAACAAGGGAGATGTGTGTTAAACGAGGGGCGTATTTGTGTGCTCAGATTCTCGCGGCCCGCATGCAAATTCTGTGCAAATTGAAATAATGCATTCGCCAGCTGCATTTGTCTTGGGCGCGTTCTGCGGCCCACATGCATCATCCGCGCTGGGCCGCAAAACCGGGAGCACAAAACGAATCGCTCCCCGGCGGGCCCCCTGATAAACGCCCCGCGCTCGAGCACAGTAGAGTCCCATTAAATGCACCCGCAAGGATTGCACTTCGTCGTTTGTATCGTAGGAAAAGGACAATGCCGTCTGACCAAGGATAGCAGTATAGTGGGCTCTGGAATGTGAATTGCAGTGCTTTATACGATTATGGCCATCAACGGAGCCAACTGGTTTTGTGGGTTTATTTCTAGATATAGGTGTTAGTAAGTTAACACGTAAGATACTATATTTTATCTATTTTTGTATATGACTTCAGACTTGACAGCTTAATAAGTTACTTGCTGAAAACACTCGGAACGGCCTAGATACACGAAAAGCACTATTCTGAATGCAAACGCTACTTTAGAGATATTACGAAGCGAAAACTTGTTCTCTTATATATTTTAAAAATGCATTCGATCGCGTAAAGCATGATTGTCTTAAAAGTGCCCTAATTTCTATCGGGCTAGATGACAGAGATACAGTAAGAGATCAAACAAATCATATTCCAATACAGAGAGGTGTCAGACAATGATGTGTTTTTTTAACTATTTTTAATTTATTCTCCGAAACCATATGCGAAAAAGCACCAGAGGCGCAAAAAGGAAAAAAATCGGCGAGAAAACACAAAAAAATATTCGTTATGCTGATGACACGGACCGTTGACACCTTCAAAGATCCCTAGAGTTTGTAAATAAAAATGTTAAAAAAATGGTCTAATAATTAACATCGACAAACTCCCCGTAGGCTCGGTAAGCTTAAAATTAGAAGCAGATATAATTGAAATTTCTAATACAACAAAATAAACCTTGACCAAGAATTTAAGGTTCCCATCATTCTTGCTGTAAGCCAGTTTTTAAAATATAAAGCTGAGCTTACAAAAAAGTACTTATATAAAATAAAGTGCTGTATCTGTTGAGTGCTACTATACGCATGCAAGACGTTCGTTTTTAAGATAAAGAGAAACGGCTCTAGCAAACTTTCCTGAGGAGCTCCAGCTGGAATTTTACGGGTTTAGATTAATCGTTAATTAGTGCAATAATATTGCTTTTAATTTTCAGAAATATACGTATTTAGCATGGAAGATAGTCAGGGCTTTTATTTTTGTATAGTTTGCGTTTCAAACCATCATGCCATACTGTGTTAAAAGCTTTTTCTATATCTCACATTAAAAGTCCAGTACTCTTTTTCATATTAAAATTAGTCAAACTATTAAGTTAATATGTTTTCGAGTGATTTTTGCAAAAACCAAACTTTTTATTAATAATTTTATATCCCAAAGATAATATTAAGTTTTTACCTTTAGATCATTAGCACTGCTGGCTATCTACGTCAAATCGCTTTGCGATAAAGAAGCCTTTTTACCAATTCAACACAGGCAAAAACAACAACACACCGCAAATATAAATTACACCAAGTTGGCTTTTTGCCCTCCAGCCCTTAGAGGCTCCAACCCTTTATTCGAGCCCTTGATTCGCGAAATTCCCAGCGCAGCTTTTTTGCCCCGTGTCCATGACTGGTGCATTTGAAACACTGTATTCTGCTACCCTTTTGTGTAGTGCTATTGTAATACTTTTTTCGGTCTGCTGACGAAAAAAAAGGACATTCAATTATCGCTTTCTGCTCTAATAATTATCAGGAGTGAATTTGTACAGTGGAAAAATCGAATTGGGGATATTCGACGAAACATTTTTATTAGTAGTAAGTACGAACTACTTTAGACCATTTCTGGCAAATAAGTGGTCCGTCAGTTTTATTGGGATCGTAAATTTTTAAATTGGACCCTTATATACACGCACGAAATCTTGTTTATTCATACTGTGTTGCTAATACGGTACAAGTTGGTTAGAAAGTATTTATCAAGTACTTTAAATAAATTTAGAAAATGTTATCCACTGAATCATAATCTATTTTAATTGTAAATATATGTTTAAATTTCTGTAATATTTATAAAATAAACACTCGTTATAATTGTAAACAGATTTTAAAAAAATGTTTATGAAAACGGATGATTTTAGATAGCTCTTAATTATTCTATAATTTGTTGCAAATCTTTCGTTACAATATAACACGTGCTACTACATAAGTTGCTTTTTACTTTCATAATCAATAAGTGATTCACGGCCTTTATAGCACTTAGGTTTAGCTTAGATAATCATTAAGCAGAATATTTAATTTAAAAATTTTACAAAGAAAAATATTCACAAATGATTAAAAAAACGCAAAACTGATTTATTATAAATATCTATATGAAAAAGTTCGTTTGATATATGTTTCTCTACTTCTGCGCCTTCATATTATGGACTTTATGTTATAAGTCGCTCATAAATATTATTGCGCCGTGTCTCTGATGCACGGGCGTTATGAAACAGCGAGAAGAGTAGGGATGCTCCGCGAGTAACACGACTGTATGATCCTATAGTTCTAGGGACTGATTGATTTATTTATTAAATTAGTCTGTATTTATATTGAAAACGTAATGAAAATATTAATGTCTCACGCGTGTACATATTGTGATTTACGTACATACATATATTGATAATATTATATAATTCAAATAATGCATTGCTTTGTTTCAGGAGTATGTAATGTGTTATGGTGACAACATCTTACACAATACTAAGATAAATTTATAATAATTTTTGTGTCAACTATTACATTCAAATTAGAAACACAAGCGTCATGAACCCGAAAATTTATTGAAAAGCATATTATTTTACTTTTAAAGGGTAACATGAACAATCCTTCTATTCAAAAAATCTAGCTTCAAGATTCCGGGGCATTTTTAAGCGACGCGCTTAAAGTACAAGACAGTAGTCATCTAGCTTTTTGATACACTGATATTATAAATTAATCTGTTTAATATCTGCTAGTCTGATCAATTTAAAAAAATAAAAGATGAAGAGAAAAATTATTATTAATAATAATGCCACAGTTCTACCATTTTTTATAATATCTAATGATAAAAATTAATAATAAATATAAATATGGCATTAGATGGTAAATTCAATCTGGACCATCCGGTGATACTCTATCATTCGTGTATCGTTCACTAATCCCATTTACACACATACATCCATGCGTGTATCGCTGTCCTATTCACGGGTCACTTTGAATTATTGCTTAGCCGCTTCCGCCAACTATAAATAATGTCCAGCCACTGTACCACACTGATCTCGTCGCCAATGCAACACACACTACGATGTAGGTAAAAATTAAATTTAAAAACATTCACATCATATTTGAATAACAAACAAATTTCATTAATCTGGCGCAAAATGCGGGTTATAAACATAGCTCTTAGATAGAGATAATCTATTCCTGCGTCTAATAGATCGTCTAATGCAAACAATGTTTATGCGCGTTATTTAGCAATGTGTGGGTATAATTTGAGAGGGAACATAATCATGAATTGGGTTACTATCAGGATTTTGACTAATCGAATATGATTCCCGACATAAATTGAGTTTTACGGGTAATCTATTTGGATCGAAATGGGTATTTTGGTACATTAGTCAAGATTAAATATTTAATCTTAGATTTATTGTAATTTGCATATTCTAATGGATCTTTCTATAAAAATATTTATACGTAATTATGTAATTAAAAAATAACTACTTCTTTTAAATACATGATCGTCTTATGTAAATCGTACATAGATTTATATGGTTCTTGTTATCTTTAATAATAATCTTACCAAGATAAATTCATATTATTGTATTTATCTGTGAATTGATAGAGATTTTTATCATAATGATATATATGGAACTATCATAAAATAAATTAAACGTAAAAGTTATATAAGAAAGAATTGTATTAATTGACTGATTTTTTTTCAATTAAATATAAAATTCTAAATTTTTTAACTACATTTTTAATAATTAAAATTTGCTTTATATACAAAAGTTTCTATAAATTTATTTAAATTGTAAAGCAAAATGTTTATTTTAAGTTGTTAAATGCTTTTAAAACATCACTATGATTAAATAAAATATAATGTATTTTTAAGATATGATTTTGTGTAATTTAATTTACGCTTACATTATTTAATTTTGTATCAATTAATTAAATATTAATGTTCACGTTGTTAACTTTACTTTTACTTTATATTTAATTAAAAATATGTGAATATTTATAAAAAATTAAATTAAATTTCAAAGAAAAGTTTAGTCAAAATCATTTTTAAGAACATAAACTAATTTATCAAATTGTTTCATTATAATTAGTTTTATTTTAAAACTGCAATTAAATGAATTTAAATATGCTCCATTTACTGTAGAGTTCTTTTAAATTTTTCACAAAAAATAAATATACTGTTTTTAAAAATCTACATTTTTTGTTTCTGAGGGACTTTTATAATATCACTCTAATTATTTAATTACATATCTAAGTCTAAATACCTGCATGGTAAAAGTTCTGCGAAGTATGTACAATTAAGTTATTTTTATATTTCTACTTTTTTAAATTTGCAATATTAATTATTCATTATTATGGTATGATATTGCTTCGAGTTTATCAATTACCATTGGATTTTTCAAGGCTTAATTAAAACTCGCGTTTATTTACTGTGACCAAAATGTTAATCTATTAACAATGAAATAAGACAATAGCGTATAGGATGAGACCACACAAAAGCCCTCGTTACTACCAGAAAAATATTTAACTCATGTTTTAGATAAATAATAATTTATGTGTAGTTCCCAAAGCACATTTCCCCAATTTCACTAGTTGATATAAGAGGTTTATTTTATTCAAACCAAACATTCAGAGGATCCACAAATTAAACGCCACTTCAGAGTCCACCCAAATTTATCGACACTTCATATTACACATTCCGTCCAGCGTGTGTGTGCAGTAATGCGATCGACTTGGCTGAATTCGCATTCAAATATGAAATACGATTGCGAAACGAATGCGCAGTCGGAAAAAAACGCTGTTGCTTGCAAACGAACCAGAATACACGCGCACATAGACTCGAAACGATTCTGTAAAGCACGTTCGTTCAAAAAGTGAAATAGGTCGATCCTGGTTTTAATTAAAATTTATGTGTAGCAGTTTCGTCCGCGATGTGCTCGGACATAACACACTTTTTGGTTTAAAAAACACACAAGCGACTACTACATAACACAGAGTGATGGACTTGTTAAATTCGCGGTGGTGCGATTTTGTTTCATATTTTTTTTTTCCATTTTGTTTATACAGGGGTTATTTTATTTTTTGTATTTTACTATCTGCAAAAGCAATGAGTCAAAACGGCGAACGTGACTTTCCAATTCAGGGGATATGATTGAATAGCTTTTTCAAGTACATTTATAATTGTATGAGAGGTATTAAAATCATAGGTTTAAAACCATTAGTAAAAATTGTTCCATTGCATTTTTTGAAAAAAAAATTATACGAACTTCGACCTAAAGAAAGCTAGCCCAACTTTAGATCATTACAATCGATAAAAGCCACCGCTTCTTTCTTCGCAACCTTCTGCTCAGTTGGATGTTAAGTATTTAAAGTTAAACCCGTTTTAGAGACGCCTAAGCCTTACAGACACACCCAAGAAAAAAACTAATACATACAAATTGTGCGTGACAATATAAATGAATAATACTAATAATGTTTTATTAATATTAAAAACGCTCTTGACAGAAAGGTCAGGACAGTTATGATTATTTAAAATACTTTTAGATTTTTAAACCCTAAGTTAAATATCGAGGTGATTAATCGCAATGCCATTAATGTGATGCAAAAATATTTTGCTTGTATTATACTTCGTCACAATGATTCAAAAATCTATATTAAAAATCGATAGAAAAAATATTGTCTATTATGATTATCATAAAAATCAATAATTTTGCTACTGTTTTATTTTATGAATATTTTTAATTGCCTATATTTAAAGAAATTTTATACAAAAAATATATTTTATTTATGATAAAGAAAAATTATTTAAATGTCTCAATAAAAATATTTTTAAAGCAAATAACAGCGCTTTTATTATTGTTCTTTAAAACTTTCTAAGCACTTAACTGTAAACATATGTTTTGCAAATATTTGTATCATTCGTAATTGCTTTCTCTTTCAAAAACAATACACTTTATCAGTTTTATGATACGAAGAGAAAATTTCTGTGCTATTGTTATGTATTTTATAACTATTGGTCATTCCTTCCAAGGGCTTAGCATAAAATATATTAGCAAAGGACATTGCGCTATTATCCAAAACAACAAGTGTCAACTTGTTAAAAATATTTGATGGTCGCACTCAACGAAAAATAAAAGCTGACGGAAATCAACAAATGCAATTACTCATTCAATATATGTAATTGTCTTTTGCAGTGCAAGGTGGGCGAGCATTAAACTTCCTGCCAATAAGTTTCATTCGGAACTCACTTTCGACAACACATCAGCTAGCTTTGCCAAAATAAATTTATGGTTTACTTCGAAATCTTTAAATATAACATCGAACTGTGTGCCAGAATCAAGTGCATTCGTGGCATAATTATTGAAGCAATTTAGATTTATTATTGATCTTTGATTCATTCTCAATATACTTTAGAACCTCATATAAATATTATTATAATAAATCCTTGATCAACGTATAAAAATATAATATCAAAACACTATCATCAATAACCATAGCTTAATAGGTTTTATAAAACCATAAAAATTGACAACATATTTTGTTATAAATATAAAGTGTTAACCCTTTGGAGTCCTTTGTCCACGCGTATTGGACATCTGTTTTTTACTGGCAGCTCCTATATCCATAACGTATGGACATTTTTTCAAGTTATTTTAAATGATATCTTAAAAATTTATAGTACTATAAATAAAATTAATTTGAAAACTAAATAATCAAATTAACTATATAAAATAAAATAAAATAAATATTTAATCAATCAATTCTTATAAATAATAAACTTTTATAATCTAATAAGAATAATATTTGTACATTTCTTTAATTAATATTTTGAATAAATTATAAATTTCAATAAAAATAAAATGTAAAATAAATAAATAAATAGGTTAATATGATTTTAAAAAAATATTTCATATTTTTTAAATTATTATAATACTATTATAAATATAGAATTTACTTTCTAAAATTAATTATAGAAAGGTTTAATATTGAAGAGAAACATTTTTTGGACATGGGTCAACATTTTTGGATTACAAAGTGCTAAGCAATGTTAACATCACAATATACTCGGACAAGCTAGTGACACTTGAATCTCTCATATTTGAAAAAATAATGCTTTAAACCCTAATAGTTTTATCTCGCGTTTCTATGACCCTGTACCATACAACCCATTATTTAAATAGATCATGTCCCGACACTTTACACGCAAAAGAGATTTATCACCGTCTACATCCTTTTTTCAACAATACACCAATGAAATATGCCATTGCGCGGATCAACGCTCGCCCTGCTTGTTAATCATTCCCCAGTTCTAACAAAAACGACGGCGAAAAATGAATAAAATTTATGTTGGGAAGCTCTGGAATGTGTGCCCGCCGGTATCACTGCAACAATAGGTGCATCCGCAAAAGTGCACTTTTGACGTTTTTATTTCGCTTCATCAATCATTCCGAACCATAACTGGAGGTTATAGAGCACTCGACACCCCTCCACCGCCACCGCGATAGTGATTTTCATCGTTGGCACGCGTCGCGTTTTCTCGGAAAACTCATAGTTTTCCATATATATTGTCTGAGCGAAGAATTTCGATTGCGCGACATAAGCGTCGCATATCTGCTCTCAGATGGAGCGATTTGTGTTTTATTATACAGGATGATCGGAAATATTTTGATCCGACATTTTTATAGTAGTTATTATATCTTACGAAGGTTAGCAATAGCTTTAAATAATTTTAAATACTATTATACAATTTTGATCGAGTCAAAATAATTATTTTATTTATTAGACTAAATTAAAATACTAACCGTATATAGATTTTTTATTTTATTGGATATCTATACAAAATATATGAAAGAAGGCTATATCACGATATATTTCCAAATGATTAACAACCATGACGGAAACGATCCGTTCATCGAAATACTCCATCTTTTCATTGTCGGAGTAGAAAAAGGAAGCGGCAAATATTGTTAACCTGTCAAGCGGACAGGACATCGCTCACAATGGTAGCGAGTTAGTCGAGCAACACACTGCAAACTGAATTTGTCAACTGGCTAACATATTTTTCTGAAAAGTTGGCCCTAGTCGAAATGGAACTGTGCCAGTAATCCTATCAAAGGGAACACGACTAACTGACGCAGGTGTGAGGAGCGAAATGCTGGAAATAATAATAATAAAATCTAATAGAATAATAAAAAATATCGTATCGTCTTAGGGGTAAGTTAGGAATTATGAGCGAAATTGTTGTTTAATAGGAGTTTTATTTTTTTTGGGTCGGGATTTGCCATTGGGCATTGTGAGAGGTTGACGTAATTGGAATTTGATAGTGATTAATGCCAAAGCGGCGTTACGCCCGGGGCTTTTAAAAACGAATCACAAAAATTGGATTTCCTAACAGTGCTTTATGTTACTGACACAGTGTCGTGTTTTATTTATAATATATTAAAGTATAAATCAAAGATTAAGCCATTGCATTGTATAATTTATGCGGAAACTTAAATATTATGAGTTATTTTGAGTAGCTGTATTTTTTTTAATCTATTCATACAATCAGCAGATTTTAAATCTGGTTTCACATAAAAAAGATTGATGATTTTATAAATTTGTTAAAAAATGATTATTTAGTATCAATATTAAAAAAATATAAAAAAATGAATATGAACTAAAAACATACTAGAAGATCAGAGCTCAGTGTTTTTTTTTTTAAAAATTATCGTATTCCAATTTAATAAAAAAAACTCAAAACCATTTAAAATATAAGTAAAATAAAAAGCAGTAATGGATTTAGTGCTAATTTAAATATATTTGACTTAAGATACTAAGCCATTATTATTTAATCTCAACTTCTAAAGCAATAGTCTCGAACACAATAAATTAGTGAGTGAGTGAAATTATGCATTTTCTAGTTTAGAATTTTTAATCCCTATTACCGTTTTTAATAAGATTATTACAATAAAGTGTGTTGTATATTATTTTCAAACTTTTTTTGCATGACTTGCAAATTATATATATGGTACTCCACACCAAGCAATCATATGTTAAGATGGGTCTAATTATTTGCTTTTATATTAAAAAAAATATGTTTATAGAAAGCGCGACCTTTCTATTGAATATCGGTCTAAACGATGCAAAGCAGTAAGCCCTTAATGAGTTTATTAAATTTAAGCTTAGGGTCCAGACGTAAACCCAATAATTTAACGCTTGATTAATTTTCAACGTAACTGCTACATTTACTTAAGAGAGGCGGTAGAGAATTTTGCCTGCGTTTTGTGAATATAATTCACTCTTTTATATTAATTTTCCACATCTCGAAATATTAATTTATGTTTTCAATATATTTTATAATTTATTCGTAATTGGTTTAAAGCTGTAAGCCCTTGTTATAATAACGATATTGATAGCATACATAGATTAACGCATTTTTAAATTTTAGAATATCGTTCGATAACAAGAAAAGAGATTTCAGCTAGAAGTTAACGGGATATCAGATACTCATTATTTAGAGAAACAACATAAATTTTAATTGCAAAAAAATGTTGGTCTTATATTTGTATACTACAAAAATTAAACCATCATTCTATACTGCATCAAAAGCTTATTCTATATCTAATATTAAAAGGCCTGTATTTTTTTCATAACAAAATTACTGTGCTTTTGAGTGATTTTGCATAAGCTAAACTGTTATATTTATTAATTATTTTTATTTTATATTTAATAATAATTATTTTCCCCATAGTTTACTTAAAACGCAAATATTATTTTTAAGAAATTGCTAAATTATTTTATTAAAGTGGTTTTAAATCAAAAATAAGTGTTATAAATAAAAATTATTGTTAAAAAATAAACGTATATTTCAGGAAGGTGACTATTTATTATCTCGTATATTTTGTCAATTTCAGGGCTTACTTAATCAAGCTTAAAACCCCTTTTACTAATTATATTACAATATAAAACCACACAAAGTTCTGGTGTTATAAAACTTATAAAACCAGAACTTTGTGTGGTCTTACAAGTTTTTTATACTAGAACGTGAATGTCTTGAAGCGTCACATCTCAAATTAAATATTAGCGAACTCCGGACAACGCTAAATGCATAATAAAGCATTAAATAAATGTTTAATACCAATTAGTTTGGGTTTATAAAGTTTTTTTAACTTAATCGTTGACAACAGAACGACTACCTAAACTTCGCATATCTAAAGCTTAAATAATTTAAGCTTAACTAAAAACAAAATAAAATAAATATATATATTTTTGCAAACCTCGGCACTAGAGCTTCAACATATAACACTTTCTTTGAAAGATGAACACATTTTGTAGGTGCCCAAGAAACTGCGATTCACTAGATTAATCTCACAGATAGGAGACGCCATTAAGTTGCAACAACAGAGACTAGCCAAGATACTGCATCAAGACGAGCAATATCAGCGGATGGTTCAGAGAGCATATGAGAACACATCACGACAAATCCGAGCTGCTCGATCAAAAGCACAGCCGACAATAATACTACTCGACACGCCTTCTAAGACCAGTCATTTTAACTCCACCACCTAATAGTGTGATCTACATTTCTCTTTATATGTAGTTATTTGAAAATGTTTATAAAATAAACTGTTTTCAGCATCTATTTAGCTGCAGTCATACTCCTTTAGCCTCAAAATACTGATTTTTTACTTTTTAGTTAGTAATTTAAGACATTTTTTCTGGTTTTAGTGTAGCTAAAAATCCGCAGCTTTTTCACGTAATTAAGTTGAGACCGCAGGCCAAGCGGGCGTTTGTCAGGGCGTCTAAAAAACACCCCTAAAACAGTAGTCGGCGTTCGTCACGCGAAAAGCTCGTTGCCTTACATTTTCCGAAGACGTGTCTTTGTATCGGATCGTGAAACTCATACGCCGCTTATAATAATTTTCACGGAACAACCCCTAAGGTACTGGGACCCAGTGAAAAGGAACAAAAAACGCGTTGCATTCGTATGCGGCGCGCGCCCGGAATAAAACAATAAAATGTGACGCGTGTTTGGAAAATTCGGTTTACGTGAATTGTTTCATTGATTCCCGCTGATTGATATGGCGCGTGTGTATGTGTGTTTTTTTTCTGTTTCGTCGGGTCACAGCACAGCACGTGGGACGGGACAAACGAAATTGTTTTTTTTTTAGGGTGTTTTTATGGCACGTGTGCGGCACGGAGGCGGTACAAGTTAATCGGTTGGCAAACAACGTGAAAAAGGAGAAACAAACGCTTTGAGCGGTAGTTTAGATGATTATAAGTCGAATAACAAGCGAATACGTTGACGTATCGACTGTTTCGTTATATATGGTGATCCATCATAAATTTAGATTACAACAAAATGTCGATCAATCTAAAGTTTATTTTATATTAAATGTATATAAACTTATAAAAGTGGAACAGAATAGTTTTAATAGGGGTCTGATAATGACAATTTTTTACAAATTTAAAACACTCGAACTCGCCTTATTTTTGCTTATATAACTACTTAAAAGTATTTGAAAAGTATTAAAGTATGTTTTAAATATAACTACTTAAAAGTATTTAAATGAACAACATTTTTTTGCAATATTCTATTACTCTAACCGGCCGGAGGATTTATCTTTGCTTTGGTGATCTAAGAACTTGCTATAATAATAATAAATTAAGCAGAATGCAAATCAATTTAGGACTATTATTCGATAATCCAAAAAGTTTTTTTATAATGTTTTTGTAAAATAACAACAGCTGCTATTGCCAATTGTCTCACGATTATTATTGACAACCGAAGGGACAATAATATTTTTGCTAAAACGATTGAAAAATATCAATTATAAGCTTAGCTCGAAATTTCAACTAGCATTTAAAGATAAATTATATAGTGGTATAAACCAGACATTCCTGTCATCAATTAAATATTTGCAAAATCCAAAATCTTTCACCAATCAAAAAAAGAGTAACTTTTTAGTTATCCTTCAAAAACATAAATAAGTGAAACATAGACAAAATATATTCGCAGTTTATTTAATGGCTCGACGTATTCTGATGACCCTCACGACTCCATTAGAATCATTAGAATCCATTAAAGAAATTCAAAATTTATCATTGGCGCAACAATTAGAGAAAGAAATATTTTTTCAACATTACAGAGAGTAGTGTAAGAAACCCAACATCTTAACAGATTAATAAAGAAAGAACTCAAAATATTTAAATCAACGGGCAAGAGAACGAATAATTTACAGTACCTTGTTGTCGCTTAAACCAACATCAACACAAAACGAGAAGAATTTTTCCACAGTCGAATTTTTAACCAAAAATTATGATTCTAGTTAAACCAACATCAACACAAAACGAGAAGAATTTTTCCACAGTCGAATTTTTAACCAAAAATTATGATCTTTAGATGGCATGCGTTTTTTAAAAATAAAATGTAATACTGTACCACATACATTTTTTTATTAATCAAAATTTCTTCAGAATTCTCGAAAAATTTGACAAGCGAAGTCGAGAATTGTCATTTCTCAAGAAGTGAAAATCATCAATAAATTAGAATGCCTATTTTTAGCGATATGTATACAAAAAATTATCTCGATGCAAATAGCAGTCGTCAATTATTTTATTACAATCAAACGATTAAAGTAAATTGCCGTATTTATTGAGATAAATATTTTTAGGAATGAACCCATTGAATAGCGTTGTAATTTTTTAAATGTGTGAAAAGAAAATATTTATTTACTCCCTACAACAGTATTTTTTATGTTTGTAATGTACAAGTAATAAATTTATTTTAAATAGTATAATTTAATAAGACACTTTTAATCAAAACATCAGAAAAAATACAAAAAATTGTCAAACAAAGAGATAAATGTTTTAAGTACATTGCAATTTTTTTAAATAATTTATAGAAACAACACTAGAAAATTATAAAACTAAATTCTACACACTTGACATAGCTAAGGCTAGTTACTATAATTCACATAGAATTTTGAAGGCTAATAAATCATTATCATAGGGTGAATTTAATATATATTGCATAATTTCTACAGCAGAGTGATTAAATCCTAACCAAAATAACCTTTTTAAATTCAAAATTTATTTTTACAAGACGTATTAATGATATTTCACAAAATCTCAATTACAAAAAATACTGAAAAGTTTAGATGAAAGCAATAATGTTATGGATACTACTCTACTTGCAATATGTTTTAGAGAAATAATCGATAAATTTTAAATAATTAAAAAATTAGCAAGCTTAGGAGCAATGAAAGATACTATTACAAGCGAATATTTTTCTTGAAGTTAAAAATGTCTTACTGATTCACGCAAAGGTTAAAAAAATATTATCAAAATAACAACAGATACTTTCCCAAAATACACTGAAAAAATATCAGGTTTATAAAATGAATCAGTGATACAGTCAAATCAATCGATCCAAATAATAAAAAAAAAATTTTGGCCAAGCAATTTTTTTTCGGTTTATATTTCAAATTATTCAAATGAGATAAGTATTAAATAATATATTAGGTGTTATAAAAGCATTTAAAGTCAAAATATTACTTTTTTCTAAAAATCTAAGAGAAGGAAAACACAATCACTTTTGTAATATAAAAAAAATATTACAGATATTTCAGCACCACAGATTTTTAAAATTACAGTTTAATTAATTTAGACCTTCATATTGATATCGACCGCTGATTTCAAGATTTGTTTATTTTTGGTTAGTTCGCTATTTTTATTTGATGTTTTAAAAGTTCTACAAAAAATTGGATTAAAAGCAATTTATTTGCAATGCGATAATTTTCGTAAAAAAAAATTTAAACAATGGCAATTTTAGATTTTTTTTTCGGTTTTAAGACATGAAATATTTAAAGAATTAAAAATCAAGCAAATAATAATTTAGGTTGGTTTGACGTGCCAATGCGAAAGATCTGTAATGAACTAAAACAAATTAAGATATCGCTTTCAGATCTCTAATAAAAACTTACATCCAATTCTACGCATTTTAAGCCAGCGACTGACTTTAAATCGAAGTGTGTAAATATGTCATTTTTTAATTTTTTAAGCCCATGTAAATACCCATTTTTTCTCTCAAACTATTTTTATTTTATTATGTTAATAAACCACTATGACGAATTTGGAAAATCTTTAATATAATAGTGTCTAAATATATATTTTTATTAGTTTATTTTTTTTGTATGTTAAAGACAATTTAATAAACATTTGTATAATTTCTACTACGTTTTTTAATCAGAGGGTTCATTAGAGTTTAAATTTACTTCTTTGAATTTTCCAAAATTTAAAGTATAATTTAAAAAACCTGCCTGCAGTGTTAATTATGATTTATTCATTATGATTACTTAGTATAGATTACAGAAAAAAATTTTAAATTAAGAATTTATTAACGTAATATTTCTTTTAATTTTTTTTTTAGTAATTTTTAAATCAGTTAAAAAAAATCAAGGCGTTCATCGTAATTAAATTTTCACAATTGCTTTTATTATATAAAGTGGTAATGCTCGATTTAATTCCTTGCTTTTTAATTAGTTTTACTAAAGAATTATTATATTTTATATTAAATAAAATAGTAAGGTACTGATTCAACCAACCTCGATTAATAATCAAAGTTTAAGAAATAATCAATCCGGCCCGCCCTCTTAAGCATTTGCCTACCCCCTAGTCTAAACTATAAATAAATTCCACTAGGCCAGGGGAAATGCATGAACCTAAAATTATGATCTTCCTTTTAAGTCAATAAACATTCAAGTACTGAATACATTGACTCAATACGTCTAATATTATTTAAAGCCCTTACTTCCACATAGAAATTAATTGTTGCTATCTTATAAATGGTCGTAGCTATTTTATTACCGCAAAAAATGCATATTTATCGTTTGGCACACTCGTCGGCAGTGAAACGATTAATCACACTCCACATTCTTGCTGTAATTCGACGCAAATTGTTCGAATTTGATCACTCTAGTTCGTGCAATGCACGTCAATGATCAATCAACGTCGCGCGCAATTACACCCTTGATAGTCGCGGCGTAAAACTCGACACGCCGATAGGGGTCGTAATTTTTAATTAACAACACAACCCACCCCTAAACCAATTAAGCCTAAAATATTATACAAATCCTAGCGTTACCGTTAAACCTTTATTGGACCGCTGACAACACCGCGTTCGTTACAATACAATACTTGCAAACATTTTTTGACGGAAGCTTATTGACGCTTCGAGGCAGATGTGTCAAACATTGATATGTCTTGAAATAAAATTATCACTTCATAGGCAAACACACATTGTTATTCTTAGAAAAATCTAAATAACACGTGTATGTAAAATATCGACTTATAAAAATATTTTGGTTCTCAGTTAATAAAAATATACATTTTTTTTATAAAAAACTGCTCGGTCAATATTTGAAATTTAAGGGTAAATATAATTGTACAATAAATGTAATTTTATTGGTATAATGTTAGTATGGAAATCAGAATTCTATGAATTCATTCACTTAGAAATTATATTAAAAAAATCGTCAAGTATAAAGTTGGACGTAAAAAATATTACTCAACACTGCATAAACTAATTAAAAAGAGAATGCAATTACGCACAGAACTGTATCGAATTAATAAGCAAACAAAACATATAGCCAGCAAACGCATAGTTTAAATAAACTTGGTGAGGAAAGAAATTTAGTAGTTTCGTTACGCAGCCGTTCGCTTGCAAGACCCATCTTGCCATAAAAATTATAAAAAATCACCCAATATTTATTAAAATTGAAGAAAAATTATCGTGAAACTATGGTGAATTAAAATTAAATAAAAACTATCGTAAAAACAGGGTAACCCAATGCGTCAATATTGTGAAAAATGTTACTAAAACCAGTTTTCGGTTTTTAAAAATTAAAAACTGCTTAAATAAGATATTTTGTAAATGAAAATATTTGTTTTAAATTATTATCAGTTATAATTTTTGTTTCTTGTATTTCTATTTTTCTTTGTTGCTGCTAATAATTTATTGTAAATATGAAAATGGTAATTAAATATATATTATATACACTAGTCTGTAAAATTATTTTTATTATTGAATTAAAACCCAAAGGCGTAAAATATTATTTTGACAATCGGCTGCTATAGTTTATAAACTGTGACGATTACCCAAATAACTAAATGATAACTGGTTAGATCATCTGAACAACTAAGATCCAAAATTTTAATTACTAATAAGCAATAAGAATTTATTGTAGAAAAACTGCAACAATAAAAGTTGAAAGGATAAACAAAATATTCTTAATTCAACTAAAATATGTACTATATAAAATATTATCCTAGACAAAAATAATTTACGAAGTTAACTTGTCTAAGTTAGATATAAAAAATATTTAAATCAGGAACCTTAATTTTATACTGTGAGGGCTGCAGCATGCAGCCTATATAGCTGACGAACTGGCACTGATAGTAAATAACCCATGACAAACCTTGGCAAAAACCTTCTCAAAATCTATATATGACGTATACTTGTTTTTTCGCATTAAGAGATTTTATCACTGTTTTGGTTTAATACCAAAGGTTAGTAACAATGTAACGAAAAAAACGTAACTCATGTAATTTACTTAACAAAATGATTGAAGACATATTTATGGATAATTCTGAATAATTTATAAGAGCTGAGAGCCTACAACCAGTCTATAGTTATTAATGTATAATTTGTTACTCTTTATATGATTAGTGATGTAGTGACTTAAAATATATATTAGCACAAGTCAAATAATATGGCACACGCGCGTCTGAAGTCCCGCGAGCGGTAATTACGGACCTAGCGATCCCTTCCAACGTACGTGGTGGGGCTACGGCGTGCTCACACGACGGTGTATATAACGTGCCACGAAAGCAAATTAACACACTCAAATCCACAACGCTTTGGCGCTCGGACTACTTTGACGATACACTACTGACGTCTACTTAAAAACGACCTACCAATTCAAGCAAAGATCTACTATTGAAGCGACTACACACGACTTTTACGAATTTCTTAAAATCGTGCAATATTAAAATTTAAAGAATCAGTAAAAATACATTTCAGAAGAGTAACAAAACTAAAAAAAAAACATTCGAAACATAAAATTTCAAAATAAAATATTTTATTTGCACTAACATAACAAATTCGCTTTTTGATATATGTTAGTTTAATATTAAAAGGGATAATACTTATTGTTTTATAAATCTCTACAAGTTATTAAATATTAAGACACACATATTTTTATTTTAAAATGGACCTTTATAATCGCCAGACCGCACTGAATCGTTTCGACTTTTCGCCGACCGCAAAGGTTTGACGTTTCGACTCATCGACACTGCCCTATTTTCCCTTACCCTACGCCAGTTGCGAAAATATTTGGCGAGGCCTACCCGAAAACAAATTCATAATGTCTCTCAACAAAAGCGATATGACCTTTTTCGATTTTACCCGCCGAGCGTGACGTAAATAATAATGACCGACGGTCATTGTCATTCACTGACCGTTTTCAACATTTCTACCCCTACCTCTCTTTCAATGAAATATGCGCGACACAATGAAAAAAGGACATGTGAGGTTTTGAAATAAAAAAATAAATAGTTTGATTAACGGGCGTTTTAAAATATATTATATAATATATATATATATATATATAATTATATATTTTTGACCTTTGTGTTGGGGTCAGTATCAAGATTCGATAATATCACATTCGATTTATCATTCTTGATTTGATTTTAAGAATCGTATATTTTAATAAATAAATTAACGTCTTTCTAGTATACGTATGTCTCATTATTGAAACGGATTGCTACTCGCAGTATTTTCTCTTGTTAGAAACAACTTTGCCCAAATTGGTAAATTAAGGTGCGAGGAGTATCGCGCCTTAGCAAAACTTTATTTCAAAATCTAGCGAGAGATTTTTTAATATTCTCTCTTCTCCTGTACCAGCGGGATGATTAATATGCCGTCGCTGTCAAAACGACCAACTCGTTCATATTTCACATCGTCAAGTCGTTACGTTTTTCCACACCGGCCCGACGGTGTTTTAGGAGACAATGCCCGGCTTGTTTTACGTATTTTTTCCTCACTCATTTCATATTTCATATCGTACCAAATCCGTTCTGAATATTCAGAATTAAACGGTAGATCCGCGCATTAATCACATCACGTCATCAGATTTTTTGTAAGCCGCACGTATTTTATGGCTTTCGATATATGCTAATTTTGTATATATAGAAAAGGTAAGCTAGCTATAAGACCATAAAAAAATGTAATATAATTGTTTATTTTTAAGCTAGTTATAGATTATATTAATTTAAGTCTTGTCAATAAAAAGCTCAGTGGCAATCAAAATCTCTAATCCAAATATTTGGATATTAAAATATTTGTCTTATTATTCGTTAATATTTTTAGTGGGATGCACTAAAATTTATAGTTTCTGAAAATACCATAAACCGATCCACTCTAAAAATGAATTTGTATATTACAACAATGCAATAAGTCATGTGGAGTTTTGCGTTAATTAGCTGTGACTAAAATGCTCATGAATCAACAAGAAAACAATACAATAGAAACGTAAAGGATGGACCACACAAAAGCCCTCGTTACGACCAGAAAAAAAAACATTACTGTAAATATTCTACGGCATTGAAAGAATGTTGCAAAACATCACGGATACAATAAATCATTGAATCCTAAAAAAACGTTTCAATATAAGACCTTGGACAATGCTCATCAAACAAATGTCTCCTTTTGAGTTAACGATTTCGAAATAAGTTATTATTTCAGTTTCACTTATTTAAGGCGTATTTTATTTAGTTGATCGAACGTGCAAGCGATGCAGTTGGCCAACCAACATCCGCATCGGTGATTTGATAGAGACGTCTTGAATAAAGAGTATAAAAGATCTGACACTGTCACATCGGCAGACGATCAACCATTTTAAGATAAGAGGTCCAGAGACGATCACACACATTAAGAGCGGATGATCACGATTCAAACCGATTTTATATGGACAGGTCAACCGTTTTAAGAACTATCACAAGCAACAACAATAAACACGAGAGACCTCGGCGGATCATTCACAGGACACCGCGAGCGCTCAGACTTATAAAATATTTACAATTCAAGTAAAACTTAATAATAAAATATTAACAGCATTTTCCGGCGTCTATTTTGATTGCATATCTCTTCAACGTCAAAACCCAAAACAAACAAAAAAAAAGTAAAATTAGAGCAGTTTAATCTGACATCTGATTACCCAAAAAAAAATACTTATTAGATCTTTACCTGTCTAAGATTTAATATATTAATATTATAACAGAAGAAGGTGGAAGTTAGAAGTTTAACTCAAGGCCACCCATCCACTTAAGCCAACCTGTTTACTTTCACATTTGTACTAGCATATTATTCTATACTAACTAAATTATTATTCTTGCTTTTTTCAATGTATTTATGACTGTAATATATAGACCAAAAAATGCAAATAACATTTGTGGCGAGTAAAATTATACATATTTTACTAATGATTTTAAACCTTTCCAAATACCTCTCGTATAATTAAAAACCTACTTAAAAATACTATTCAAATATACAAATATAGAGAGCTTTCTAATTAACACTATAAGCAATCAATATATTGTACCATACATAAAAAACGCAATTTAAAACTTGGAGAGTCTTAAAATCCACTATTTTTAAACTTATATACAACGCTATTATTAGAATATTTATTCTAATGTAAAAGCCAATTTCAGCATAAAGCACTGAAAAAATACGCATAACTCGTTTTAGCCAAATTACTAAATTTCGTGACTACTTTTTTACTACAATATTGATTCCTTATTATTCGACTATTTTCACATTAAATAATATATTTTTGGAAACAGAATTATTTCCGTGTATTAACTATTATACACATGTTATAATATAGGTTGATGCATAAGTAACGTCGTATTTTAACATTGACTATCATATATTTTTTTTAACCAACTGTTTTAATATATGTGCTTAATGTTGTATTTGTATTATATAAAGGAGGGTTTCTTTTAACATTTTTTTAGTCTATCGTCAGCGGTTAGCTCTTTCTGATTTTCACTAGTTTTTATCTCGACAAAATTATTTAAGAGTATAAAATTGAATACAACAGATGAGGTAAAAACAGCACTAGATTCGTTCTTTGCATCGAAACTTGAATTTTTTTATTCTAATGCGATTAAAAAGTTGACAAAAAGATGGGAGACAGTCATTAGCAGTAATGAAAATTATGTAATTGATTGATTTAATTAAGTTTATCTGAAAATATTAACTATTGTTTTCTTAAAAAAATACAACGTTACTTATGCATCAACCTATAAATTGGATTTTTATGCACTTAGCATATTATTATATAAACGTGTTGCTATTCAATGCCTTTATATTTATTATTACATCACACACAAGTCCGCAATATTATATGTATAATAAGATTTCATTTGACATTGCCGTAGAAAGCAAACGAAAATGTGAAAAAACACAAAACGTTTCGGCTCGTTACATCGACTGCAGTATTCACAACGGTATATATATATAAACATATATTATGCTGAGATTTTCGTTCATTTTTCCGCGAATACACGGAAAAATCCAATTGATGTGTTTCCTCCAGCGGAAAAAAATAACGATCACTTTAAAAACGTGAACACTTTCCACATAAGAGCAATTAAATGGGGGAAAAAAGTTAAAGTAAAGGCGCAGAGGTATGATGCATATGAAAAAAACTACCACCGGGAGAGAAAAATATTATTATTTCCTTCTGCGTTACGAATGATTTAGCGTATGTCGTTAAAAGTTTCGCGGAATGATTGCTAAAAGTAACTTTTTTTTATTTCTTACCTTTGTCCGCAGCGGCCTTCGCAAAGCTCCACAGCAGCAGGAACACGAAAGCTTTCTTCATTGCGTTCGTCGAGAGATTGACAACCACTGGCGAAGTCATTTTTTTAAATAAAATTATTATAATAATTCAATAGATTAAATTATTATTATTTAATGATTTTAACCGTTTATTTTTACTCACAACAATATATATGCATGTATCATAATTGATTATTAATTATGATTATTATATATATATATATATATATATATATAATATTAAATCAACTACTTTTTTAATTTATTACACACACATTACAACTATTGATACACTTTTGGTTATGTGACACTGACGATTATTAAATTTATTTATGTTTTATTGAAGGCGTATCGGGAATTACCTGAAACAAAAAATAATAAATATTAGTATTATATATTTTGACAAAATACTAGTGACATTGTTCGATCATTCGTACTGTCATAATTTGTGTAGGGTTATATATGTACAATAAATATATTAAATATCTGTCTCAGGTTAATAAATTATACCTATGATAAATGAAAAATCGAAATTGGTACAACAAAATAATTAATAACCAATTTTTAATAGGTTGAAAATGGACTGTTATTAGAGTGAGACGTCAGTAGCAGATGATATTTCACAAGTGATATTTGAAATTTTTGTGCGATTATTCACAGACATATCAGTTATTTTATTTATTTTTTGGTTCAAATAGTGACGATTTTATTATATTTTTTTGTATGAGTTCTAATTAAAACACAATGCAGCCCAGGCCGTAAGAAGTAGTAATAGACGTGTTACTGGCTATTTTCACCTTTAAAATAAGTGAAAACCCTTATTTTTATATTAATAAAAAAATATTAGAAAACACTATTAAATCTAATCCATAAACTAATATTCAAACACTCGCCGTATACTGAAAATTTTCTTCTGCAACCGCTTAACGACATCTGGATTACATAAATAGGGGATATAAATAGTAAAAAAGGGTTCCGCACAAAACTAACTAAAAAGCCAAATAAGCAAAGACTTAGTCTGTTTTGATTTTTATTTAATCATTTTTAAAAAGAAGCTTGCGATGAGAGCAAAATAAGTTTCAGAACGGAATTTTCAGATGGAAAAAAATATGTTAACGGTATGGTGATATTCTAGGGGAATTATTTATGTATCATTTTCTAATCGATATAAGATTGATTAAAAAATATTTGATTATAGAAAAACTTAAAGTAATGTATATGTATTTTAATAAAGGATCTTATTTTTTAATAATAGCAGTTACAATTACTGAATTATTTTATTTATTCCATTTATATTCTCATGATTTTTTCCTTACAGATTATTACATTTTTAAACATTTCAACTTATTTCTTTAGAACAAGTCATTCAATATTCAGATGAATAATATGTATGACTTATATTTTTATATTAATGTATTTATTTATTGAAAAATATTTGACAAAAGACGATTTCTGTAAATTAGGCATATTTTTAATAATAAAATTGTAGTCAAAAATAATATATATCGTTTTATGTCACTAAAAAAATTAGTAACTTCATATGAAACACATTATATAATAAATCAAAAAATATTTTTAATGATCAGAAAAACACTTATAATATGTATATGGCATTTAAAATGTTTTAAACTTTATAAAATTATCATAGTCTTAGCCCAAGCTATTGAAAAAATCACTTATGGGTTTTTCACTTGATATTTGTACAAGTGGTGGTGAAAAAGTATTAGAAAACAATAACAGTTATAATTTGTATTTCTAGATAATTGCAAAAAGTGGTAGTATAACAATGAATTTAAAATAAAATTTGATATTCACAGTGATAATATAAAAGCCTTTGATGACTTCACAGCCTCTAAAAAAATATAAAAAATCAAGCGATTTATATATTGTTAAATAGTAGGCAAAAGACGATTTCTCGAAAGATGATTTGTCGTTTAATAAAATAACTAAAAAAATAATATTTTTAAATTTATAATAATCTGTAAAATAAAATTTATAATGAACAGTTTGACTTTTGCAGCAGCAACTTAATAGTTTGACGAAGTATATATGTGCTATTTTTAATATTAAAATACTATTGCTCTATTAATATTAAATATTGAAAAAGCTTTTGACATGGTATGGCATGATGGTTTGATTCATAAACTATACAAATAAAATAAAACCGACTATCTGCTACGCCTATTATGTTTATACATGAGAAGTAAATTTTGCTTAGGTTAGAGTGTTGTTTAATAAATAATTAACATTCGATACCGCGAGTTCCTCAAGGAATTGGGCCATTTCTCTTTATCATATATGAACTATATCTCAAAATTTAAACATACACGTTTATCTATGTACCCTAAGAACTGTTGACGGTGTACCAATCGCAAAATTTTTTAAACACTTAATTAAAATTAAAATCACCGCCTCTCTATAGCGAATAGAGAAGTAACGTAAAATTGAAAACCAGAATATTTGGACTTTACACCTACCTGGACTTCAAAAATAATAAAATCTTGTATTACAAACAATTAATCAGATCCATTTAAATATATGTTTTTACGGTGCGGAGTGACATTGATAATATTTTTTTTTCTAAAATGAAAGTAAACTAAAATAAAGATTTAAAAATAAAATTCACTTCACCTTTTTTATACTAATCTTGCTAACTTATAATATATTACAAATACAGTCACTGTATATAAAAATATACACTAATTATCTTTTTATGTTTCATTAATTATTGATAAAACTAATCTTACACCAAAAATAAATTTTAGCATCAATTAAAACAATCTAGCAAGTGGTTCATAACCGTTTCTCACAAACAACACGTTGATCCTTATTAAAAATTATAATAGCACGGAAGCGGGCGCGGTTACAAAATTACAACATTACTCACAACTCGCATACTTTCACACACGCCTGTGATAATGATCGGCGTATTAGCGCCGAAACGTCACCGGCAACAAATTTCAAAACCTTCGTGCGAAACGCTAATAATTAAAATTTACAACACAATCGCAAAGTGTATGGCTTTTTTTTTGTATATAGTATACTTTTTTCATCTAAATTGGGATGTCGCTCGGTGGGCAGGGGACGATAAATGTCCGATATTATCTAGCAAAAGCTTTATATATTATATGTAATGCGTGTATGTGTGTATGTGAGCTTATTTTCGGAGCTTTTGTAGAAATTAATACGGCGACGATAATTTGGGGACACGCTAACTACGTAATGGCGAACGGAATGAATTAGTGAAAAGGCGCCGCTGCTAGGAAGGAAAAGTTATGCGACGCCAAAAGTGGTAACAATCTTCAACTTTTAACGCGGCGTTATTAACCCATAACCGGGGGAATTAACGCGAGGCAACTCTCGAAATGCTGTTAGGGTGTGACGTCAGATGTGAATGAGGTTTTGGCATAATTAGCGGGGAGATTTTAAATTAATTTTATGTATAAAATCACTGACGTTTAAAGTCAGATGGTTCAATCTTGGATTGGGACTGCAGCGATAGCTACACATAAAATTAGATGAAGCAAAATTAATTATCTGAATAGATTATGAATACACTGTGTTTCTCTAAAACGCTATAGATTTATTAGATCAAAATAAATGATTAAATATTTACTTAATTGTGTTTCTAGATATATTACATATACATAAATATTTGTATATATGAATGATACAATTGTATCGAAAATAATCTGAAGCTATTAATTCATACCATAAATAAAAAAGCTAAAGAAAATATTATAAATAAGTGGCTTATTAATAAATATTTAATAATAACAGTTATCTAGTTATTTATTTTAAATTATACAAAAAAATAAAAAAAATCAAGTTCACATTTAGATTTTACTCTAAATAAAAACTTTTTGTGAGCAACCTATTTCTACAAATTATTTCCAGAAAATATATTCACTAAATTCATTACTGGTTATGATGTATAATACATTAGATTCATCTAGTATGTAAAGATTTAAATCAATTTAACAAATTAAAATAATTATAAATTTACTCAACTTAAATTAAAAATACAGTAGATTAAAATTAAAGTTAAATAGATAATACATTGTTAATATATGTATATGTTTTAGGTTAATCCTAAATGATTTTTTTAATAAGGGAAAAAATATTTACCATAATTTATTATTATTGAAAGTAGTATATGTCCATTTCTATCTTTTATTAATTACTATTGCATAATAAAATTAAGCAATTGTATGGTTTTAAAAACATTTTGGCAACAATCGGCAAACGCAAACCCTTTAATATTAATATTGATAAAAAAATGGGTTTATACCGCCTTCTAAAACAACAGTTCTCAGCGACTGACGCCAATCAGCGACTGACTTTAAACTTTAATTTTAAAAAAACGATATTAATTGCAAGATTACCTATTAGTAAAAAAGATTAACTTTTTGAAACTTCCAATAGGGGCATATTTATCATTTCACTTTTAAGAATAAGTAATAAAACAAGTAATCGATTAATAAATTTAAAAATATAGATATTCTTTTAATATAATTTCGCTTTGCAAAACGTAAAAAACCTTTAGTCAGACTCGTAAAATTTAAAAGTTTAAGCGTTTCAAATATACATAAACGCAAGGGAAAAAAACAAGATTTCACTGAACTCGGCAAAAATCTTAAAATTGTGATGAAAAATCACTGAATAAAACTCTGATTCATGCTAAATGAGTTGAACAGCGATTCGGATAAAAAGAAGAATTCTGCAGTAATAAAATTCACCTATTTTTTGTTCCTAGATTAAAAAGTTTTCAATGAGATCAATTTCAATGCATATTAAAATTATACTTACATACAAACGTTTGCAAGTTAATCTGATTTTTTTATATAATTGTTTGAGAAACTTTGATATAGATTTTCATTGTTATTCATTAAGAAAATTGGATGCATTAAATGTATTCAAAATTACTATATATAAAATATTATTTTTATAATATTTATAAAATACGATTTTTCTAACTAAAGTGAAACTTTTTCGATAAATCCATTACTTTTCGTTATAAAATCAAGGGCTATTAATAAATACATCACGGTAACCTGTCGTTTAAATTTTAATAATGAAAGGTTGTCAATGAAATTGACAGATAAATCTCACAATGAAAAATGTATAACCACTTTAAAATATGAATATAAACGCATTAAATACACAAACTCTACAATTTTAAAGATATATACATTTAACAATAATTTGTGTAAATTAATAAAATAAATATTTTCAATTAGTTTTTGTTTACTATTAGATAATATTTTACATTAAATACGTAAATACATTTTAAATATAAATTATTGTATTATATATTACTTTTACGTAGTCTTCAAAACGTTATGTTTTCATATAAAAAGAATTGTATCGTGTAATGGTTTCATGTGTAATTTTTTAAACCAAAATATTGTAGTATATAAATTAATATTTAATTACATAGTATTTGTATTAAAAAATAATACAAATATTTATTTTTTTAAATACAGGATGGGTCAAAAAGATCTCCCATATAAGCTATACTAGGAGTAGAGGTGTGAGTTTGGCATAATTTAGTAGGTTAGGCTCATAAATTTAATGGGTGAACACAAAGCTTTGTTGTTCAAGCGTATTATAATAACAACCGTTTCGTGAAAATGACACAGAGAGCGTTTAGAGAGAGTTTAGCAAAAATGAAATATTACCAGATCAGAAAATGATTTTACAATATATTATAAGCTTTGAGCAACTAGATGCACACAGTTTGTAAAAATATTTTATATGCTTAATTAAATCTAAGTCCTTAGAAAATACTATGAACTCAGAATTAGGTGAGAGAGGTTATAACAACTGCAGAGCCTATATACAGCAATTAGTGTTTTTTTTCCTTTGTGGGAACTAATGTAAAAGGTTTTTGACACTTGATTTTTTGGGGATTTAAATAAAGGACCTGACAAGAAATCAATGAAATCAAGAAATTTTTAGTTATATATTATTTTTTTATTGATAATATTTTAAAGTCCAATAAAACAAAACATTTTAAAGTGAATTTTTTAGCTTTATTTATTTTCTATATCCTTTTTAAATGTACAAAATCTTTATGACTTATCTTGTAAATATGCCTTTGAAAATTCAAGCCGAGCTAAGTCGTATCTATAAAAGATTTAATGATTATTAAACTATTTAATTGAATATATAAATTTATTAATTATTAGTATTAAATGTTTAAATATAATTCAACCGATCTTTAATACGAATTGGACTATCAGGAAGCAGTACTATGTAAATACGACTATCAGGAAGCAGTACTATGTAAATAACATATGTTAATATATTAATATTCAACGGCCATTTCAAAATAATTGATTTAAAACTCTCACTATGTGTATTATTAATAGTTAACAAAAATAAAATATTCTTAGCCAGAATATACAACATATAAAAAGATTTACATGCTATAAATGAATTTAAATAAATATACACAAAGCTTATGTAAATATACATATATAAATAAATATATATAGAAAATTTTTTAATTCATGGTAAATTATCATGTTTGTTTAAATCAATAAATTTTCCAAAATTCACAATGAATTTTAAAACTCTAACGTGACTGTTCGAGCATTTTTTTTATATTAAGTAACAATAAAATTAAAATCAAATCAATTTACATTAATATTATTTGGCATATTACTCAAAATACACTCTGTCATTTTTTATTAAATATCTATAAAATATTAAATAATTCATATATAATTTTATTAACTTATCTAAACCATATAGTATTTATATTTTTGTTAAGACATATATATTTATTAATATTATATGTATTAGTGTACAAGTAAATGCTAGTAAAAATAAAAGTAAAACGCAATCGGTTCTATTCTTTTATACACCTAATCGAAGAAAGTCTCTAGAGGAAAATTTTCACAAAGCAAAGGTTACACAGAAAGTTTAAAAGACGATTAAAATTCATTACATGTATATTACATATTATGTTAACGGTTTTAATATGTATGTTTTGAGTAAACTGTTATAAATTTACAACGTAACTTTTACGGTTAATAATCATATTACGACATTACAAAAATAAAAGGATATTTTAATAATAAAGCAGTGCTCTACAACTTTTCTTACCTAAGGCACACGAAATAAATTTCCGCAGCACATCGCGAGTAAAATATATTTATAAAATTAATACAAATAAAAACTTTGTTGTAATTAAATTGTAAAAAAAAATTGTTGTAATAACGAGCAAAATATTTTTTAACTGTAAATGCTTAACCACTGAAAATAAGATGATTAAAAAATTTAAAACATATACTATATGTGGTTCTAAGAATAAATGATATTCAAAAAGATTAAACTACATTTATACTAGATGTAAAAAATGTAATAATAATACATAAATAAATAGTATATAATAATTTAAATTTCTATATATTTGTATATATATTAAATATTTTTATTATTTATAGTTATAATTTAGTATAATTCATTGTGCCTATTATTCGGTCGGACCTTAGTAATGTAATGTATTGCTATAGTTATCTGTCATCTTATGGTTCGATATATTTCAAGAATTAATCCATTCCGGGAAGATATTTACTATCCACACAGAGAAAGAAAATCTAAATTTATACTGGCCACTCTGTGTGTTTTCGCCCAACTTTTATATTAATCCTCTGTGCGTGCCTAACGAAACAAGATCGACAATCGCATCCGAAAGGTCGAGCTCTCAGGGTCTATTTAAAAGACGCCACTGGAGCGAGACTCTTAGCCGAGCACAGGGCCGCAGCGGGCGCTCTTTATCTAGGCCAGATTATCTCGGGGCGGCTGCGAAATAAAATCACAAAAAAGCGTAGAGGTCCGTTCGGTGAGATGTAATCGCCGCCGTCGCCGTATGAAAGTTTTATTCCCGAAATTTAAATTTAACATTAAAAGTGTTTCTGCTATCGTAAAGTTGGCAGTAAAAAATAACGGTGGGCCGCTATGACACCCTAATGCCCGGGGGTCGTAAAATTTACGATCCCTAAATACTGAATCGCGCCACTACTCTCCCTCTAGTACACTCTTCGATTCTTACCGATGAGAAACGCACGAGTTATTTTTAAATTACACTATACAACAATTCTAAACTACTCTTTTACATATGAGCCGTTGATTTTAGAAGTGGGGCAAGTCCATTTTGCTAAAAAAAATATCTAAAAATTTCTGATTTTAATCAATTCACAATCATATCTATAAATAATAGTGTCAAATTTTTTACTAGTTATTTATTTTGGTCAATGATATTAATTGTTTGCTGATTTTGAATATGAGGCAAGTTCACTCAAAATAAAATAATTTTAATAAAAATTGAAAAGCGTGCTGTTTGTTAGTTTCCATAGTAACGAGGAAACGAAATTATGCGTCTTACAGACTAATGGTTTTACACAAAATTGTACTAAGAGAAGAATACGACCAAGAAATAACAGTGGAACAGTTTTAAATATTATTTTGATACCAAGAAAGCAAAAATTTTAATATGCAAAAGATTTTTTTGCGACTCGCCAAAGCTGTCTCGAACCAGCTATGTTAAACATATGATACTCGATCACAATAGTAAGCAAGGAGAAAGGAAGGCAGAAAAAAAAGACTCAATCACAAAGAGTCACAGCACAAACTACATTAGCGGATAGTCCAACATTGTCACAAGATCAAATTACGACAGATTACAGCTGACAATAATTTAACTTGACACTCCAGCGATAATTCTTAGACTTTAAGACCAGCTATTTTGACTTTACCATCTGATCGTGGCAGCTACATTTACATATATATGCTTTTATAAATTATATATATAGCTTTTATGACCACAGAGTTTTTTAATAATGGGATTTTTTATCGACGATTTTATTATATGACAAACGAAAAATAAAACTGTTTATTATAATCAGTGCCTAATTTTATATTAAAACAGTTTTTTTATTTTTTGTGACAAAAAAATACAATCAAGTTTAAACCCAAATAAATCAATGTCTTTTTAGCGCAAAGCTCTGGTAATCTCGTACTTTGCACTAATGTATCGCTTTGTATGAACTCTAATGTTTTTCTAGAGTAGGCTTGTTTAAGAATATGCTTAGGTAATATTTGATGAAAAATTTGAAACGTATATAATTTAATTCTGAGCATCGGTGCTTCGTATTGCGCAGCACTCAGATTCATCAAAGAACCTCTCCTTCAAAACCAGCAATATTGACCTCAGTGAGGCGTTTCCAAGAATAAGGGTTCGACAAGAATCTCTCACGAAGTGGAAAACCCCGCTTAGATCATTATTTGTATACCAAAGCGTTGATAAGTCGTTCTCAAGGGCTTGGAATCAGTCGTAGTGCTCTAAAGCGCAAACCAAATAGTCTTAAAATGATTGAATATAAGATACAAATACGATCCAAAAAGTGAGTGTCTCTCAATAAGCCTTAATAATTTCATCAATATTACCCAACGGGTTAGAATAATAGTAATTCAAATGAGTATTAGTATTCACGATATGTGGACTGTATACAAAGAACGTTCAGTGCTTTTATAAATTATATATAAAAGTGCCGACAAGTCAATGAAAATAATAAACTGTGCAAACTTCGACGGTAAAGCATATTTATATAAAAAAACAATTGTCACAATTGGTTCAACGTTAAAGCGTAGGCAAAGCAAAAACATTCATATTCAACCAACAGCCGCTTCCCACTTTGCATCAACTTTCAATCAAACATGTTTTAAATGATTTTAAAATATAATGCATATAATTAATACCATAATTAATCATGAATTTGTACAAGTATTTTTTCAAAATATAATTTAAATTAAATTAATGTAAAAAAAATGTTTTTAATTTATTTTTTATCACTTTTCTTTAAATAAGGTATAGAAACAAATCTTAGTTCCGAAAAAAATAATTTATTTTGTCTATATTATGGCGTCTTTAGTAGTAAAATATAATAAATAAAAAACACGTTTTATTAACGTTTCCAAATAGAAACGTTATACAATAAAAAAATAAATCGCATTTCGATGTTTATTGCCTTAAAAAAATATTTCTGTGTTTTTCTAGTTAAAAATAATATAGTAAATATTTAAGAATTGATGCTTGATATTGATATACAGTGTCAAAACATATCGTATTAAGGTCACCCATGAAGTAAATATTCACATCGGTGAGTTTAATGGTACATATTATATTAAGTTAATAAAATAGAGTATCTATTATATAAAGCTATTAGATTTAATTTGCAAACGATATATTATCCTGAATTTCCAGACTCATTTTATATACCGAAAATATAAACAAAGGATTAAAGCACGCAATCAGATTTATATCAGACCATTGCATTCACACGATTTATTTAGAACATCACACGCATAATTCGTCCTTGGTGTAGCACCATACCGCCGTCAGTTGGTTTGGATAGCTTAAAAATTCACTCGGGGTGAAAATTCCCCACACTGCACGGCCGAGCTAGGAAGAAAAAATGTAGAAAGATAGTATCGAAAATAAGATTTGGAATGCCGCCAGACTTTTACGATTATGCGACGGCACATAATGAGCAAAGCATAAGCATTCGCAGTTTTTCGGCTCGATCCCCGAGGGACGACGACGCGCAGAGGTCGATAATAAACAAGTTTTCATGCCCAATAACACCCGTGTCCACTTTTCTCATGTACCATTACAGGAAAGAGAAAGAAATGCCAAAAAATATGTGATATATGTGTATGTAATCGAATAATCAGAAGCGATTTCGGACTAGTCGCGTGTTGAGAGAGTTGCGTAATGCGCACTGTGTGTGACGTGTGATCAGATTTTGAGTGCTTTCTAAGTTAATTCATGCAAAAAATAGCTATTACATGTGAAATGAAGTGACTTGAGATTATTCTAAAACAATTAAGGTTAACTTAGATATATATAAAAGATTAGTCAAAGAAGCAAATGAGTTTAAAAAATTAGCAAAAAATATTTTTCCTTGCGCTTTATGTGTTATTCCTTTTTAATAACTTTCCAGTAGTTACTTATTTATTGTCTATATTTCGGCAGCGATGTTTCTGATACCACTACTTTGACCTAAAAGCATTGTGTGAAGTTCAAACCATCCGCGTCATTCATAATAAATTGAGAAATTACCATAAAGACTACTTGAACAACGAAAAGACAAATCTCCCACAATACAAAAGTTAAAGTCATTATGAATTAAAACCACACATCACAATAAGACAGTTTTAAAGCAATCGCAGACGATTTTCATAGTAATAAAACAACGTTTCAACGATTCCTTAAGGGTCCAGCCTACATCCTTTGCTCTTCGCATAATTTATTATTGCCATTTTAATTTTCTTTTATATGCAGATCATTTAAAATCATGTAAATTCTTTGATCTATTATGCACTGTTTTTCTTTACAGAGTGACTTAAATTTTCTTTTTAGATGGGTGTTTACTAATAATTTAATATTTAGTTTTGAATAGCGCCATTTTGTGTTAACAGATCATTTCCATGATCTCGATAGAAACATTTTTGCTGAAGAAACTTCCACTCAAGATTCCAAAATCACTTTTTAGAGCAAATGGAACTTCTCTTTGGAGATGCGAAAACGCGTATCAGACACAATACGTTGGAATCTGCGCCTTTCACAATTGTTTTACGAATTCCCTGGTTACCGAGACGTTAACCACCTATTATTATAGCTAATAAAACAACCTTTTGTATGAGAAGACGCGTGTAAGGCAATAAATTCAACCCTGCCTTTGAACTCCCTGATTAATAATCGCCGAAATAGCTATCTAAACACTATTTGCATTAACACAGTCAGTTTGAGAGCTATCCATTTCATTATTATTTATAATTTAGAAAGAAATGGCAAGTTTGGGTTTATTTTTTAAACATATTTATAAAAAAAAGATAGAAATTTTAAGTGAAAAGTTGAAAAATAATTTACAGAAAAAACACTAGAAATTTAGGAAATTGAATTCTACGGATAATGACATAACTAAGACTTATTACTTTATATCACATGAAATTGCGAAGGCTCATAAATCAATATCCGATGGTGAATTTATTAAATATTGCATACTTTATTCAGCAAAGTTATTACGTCTCAACAAAAATGTTATTATAGAATGCATATGTGTTTCTGAAATGATGTTTCAGAAAAAGTGTAAAATAAAAAGCTAAAAGCTTTATTACTTTATTATATTCATTAGTTTTATATAAAAGCAGTTATATTAGGTATTCTGTTTAGCTTGCAATATTTATAAAAGGAATAAACAATAAATTTAAAATAATTGAATAATCGAATAATTATCAAACTCACGAGCAATGAATGATAATACTACAGGCAAATATTTATTGCTTAATGGTAATAAATGTTTTACTGACTTACGCATAGGCCTGTAAAATATTATTAATATAACAACAGATGGTTACCTAAATTTATCTTAAAAAAAATTGCGATTATAAAAATAATAAGTGGTTAAGTCAAGTCAATTAATTTAAATTAAAAAAATGTATATTTGCACTGCATAATTCACCAGAATGTTTTATGTTAAAAAATTTAAATTGAATCATATAGAGAAAGTTGTGACCGGGAGTGAAGTTTCAGCAACCTTGGATAATTTACATTGTCAAAATTTGCAATAATGTTTTAAGGATGCTCGGCTTGGGAATTTAGTATGGTTTAGCATAAAAAAATTAAGCTTTACTTATTCACAAAGACTAAAATTGGAAATAAAAAATGCAAGCATTCAGTGCTCTTTAATATTATTAATATTTAAGCTACAGCAAAAATAGACTAGAAAATGACAAAAAAAATAATAAACGATTGACTTAAAGATAAAATAAACAAATTTAAGATTTAAAGAGTAAAAGTCATATAGTCTGTAGAAGGTTAAAGAGCACAGGAAAATATTTATTTTAATTTTGAATATTATCTCTTTTTATAATCTACGGAGTTGTATTAAAAAAATATAAATACAAACGTTATGATTTTTAAAATCTGTGCCATGCAGATGACATAAACAGTTAATTAAAAGAAAAAATAATATGAACTTTTAAACCAATATTGATGAAATAATAAAAAATATATAAAACCAATGTTGGTTATGCACTTTCAATATACTATACAATATTATTTTAATTAAAATATAAATAAATAAAGCATTACCAATTAATTAAATGAAGTACTTCAATACAGTATTTTATTGTACTAATAATCCATTAGACTAATTATAAATTCTATTTATACAGTTAAATGAACTTATAATTATCTCACAATTAGCAAATTGTGTAATAGAAAACAAACATGCTATTCGTAATAAAACCTAATAAATTACTACACATTAATAGATATTATATCCATTAATGATTCTATACCAGGTGACCCATATAAATAAATTTAAGATTCTCAAAATATTTGGATAATACTAACGATAGCATATTTTAAAGTCTTGCTTACACGACTTTGATATTTTATTCAGTACAGAAAATTCTTAGAAAATGTCCATTTTTGTAATACACTTTTCATCATATTTTTGTTGCTCTATACATATTTATGCTATATGTATTTTTTATTCAATATGTCCCACGCCCGCGTGCATCTGTTTGCTCGTGTATGAAATATGTAATATTGTGTTGTATTCTCATTTTTTTTGTATCTCTCTCTCCAAAAAAAAACATATATTCGGAATGTCATTGATTGACAAGCCATAAAAGGATCGACGCGGCACATGATGAAAAGTAAAATTTTCAGACATTTACGAGTGTATATTATGTTCTTATTTTTTGGGTATTATTTTTTACGCCACATTTTGAATAGTTTATATAATATATTTAAGCTTTTTACATCAAACATTATTATTTTATTAAAAATAAAAAATATACAAGAGCGATTAAATATGATGCGTCAAAAAGATTAAAGGCTGACTGTAAACATTTTTTTAAGTGACTTATTTATTCAAGATGTACCGAAAAAAATTAAAGTAAATAGAGATATATAGGTGTATATATATGTATGTAATACTATAAATAAAGATATTATAGTATATAGGTATAAAATAGGCATATCTTACAGAGGTATCAGATTATATTGAATCTCTGAAATAATCCGCAATATTTAAAAATGGGAATTAAGAAACATATTATTACTAATACAATATAAATAAAAGTAAATCCCAATAAACTTGGTCCATGACGAAAAGTACAAATAACACAAATTCCCTTGATTGACAAGCCGTAAATGGACTTGCCGATGAAAAAATGCGTTAACGAGCTTTCCGGTGAATTTTTTACAGCTTTTCGTTATTATTGTATTTCTGCTCAGAAACGAAAAAAAGATCGCTGAGCGGCGAATCTAACCGGATTTACGTGTACGTCCGCGTAAAAACGGATATCGAACGGTTTTTTTTGCCATTCACTCATTGCATTTCCGACTTTGAAAAGGCTTAACGGCGGACGTTTGACCGGAAAATTCCCGTGGAAAAATCGCAAACGGCGAAATGGAAATTTTTCAATGGATCTCCGCCGATAATATCATTTCTCATTCTTTCTCTCTCTCTCTATCGCAATTTAGCGTTTTTTTAATTTTAAAAAAGATAATATTAAAATATTTATCTTTCACCTGAATTAAATTATCTTGTGGTGAATTTAAAACCTATATTTTAATGAAAATTGTATTATATTATAAAAATATATTTGTATATTTTACTATATAAAAACATATAACCATATATTTTAAATAAAGTATAAACTTAAACTACATATACTAATACTTCATAGAAGTTGTTAAAAATAAAAACCTAGCTATATTACTAAAGTTATACTTTAATTATATAATTGTCGGGTATACTAATCTCATGAAACAATTATACCAACCAACAAAGGGATTGAATAAGTAAGTCTAAAAATGGGCAAACATCTTTTTGCAAAATTTACACTCATAAGAATCCAAACAATATGCTATTAAATCATAAGCCCTGGTTAAAATCAGTATATGGTACATAAAGACGGACTTTTTTGGTAAAATGGGACACCACCGTGAGAACACATTTTTGTAGATTAAGTCAAAATATTCGTCATAATTTAGAAAAATTACAATTATACGGCGCAAATTTATTGAAAAAATATTACACACGCATTCGGCATTGCCATTTAAACGGTCGGTTATAATCTTCCCAAGCAGTCAACGACAGTCGGTTTTAAAAAATACCAAACTGCCAACTTTGTAATTGGCTGTCCTACTAAAACGGCCAAAAAAAAAACAAATAGAGGAAACCATTGTTATAAATATTGGCACGTGGGCAATTCTGTAACATTTTTACTGACATTCACACTTGAACATTTACTTAAGAGCTCAAGAAGTCAAAACTTTAACAAGTAGACTCGCTAGAAACATACTTTGACCAAGAAGAGGCCGAACCAATTATTTTTTGTATTATCTAATCCAGCTTAACGTCGTGAACTTAGAGTTAAATCTGCTCCAAAAACGTCTAAGACCTACAGACGCACCTACAGACAACTTTACGTATAACTAACATAAAAATACTATTTTGGCTTTAATAAAGCATTTAAAAGCGTTATTTTTAAACATGAGAAACTACCTTGAGAAACTTTTTAATAGATAAGATCATAAAAATATCTGCCACTAAATTAAAAATCATTAAAAAAATCTGTAGACTTGAAATAATTTATGCATTCGGGTTTGCTTTCGAAACGGTCATTCTTAATATGTTCTACTGGCCAATGGCAATGTATTTTAAAAAGCTAGCCAGCAGTCTGTAATTGGTTTTATCTAAAAGAGGCAAACAAAAAAATCTCGACTGGAACGAGTAATGAAACGTTAGCAACCAAGAATCGCTTTACTTTAGAAACATTGTCTGAGAACTATTCTTGACTTTTTTGTAGACTTATTTTACTGGCATGCACAATGGAAAGCCTGCAACTAAGAAAAGGCCGACTTAAATGTAATCTAGCAAAGATCGCAGAAGCCGCCGCTTCTCTCTTCGCATCGTCCGAACGTCCGAAATCCAAAGCAAATCCACTTTGAAAAGGCCTGCAAACTTCGAATGAACCCACAAATAACATTTTTTAATTGCTGCAAAACTTTGATTTAACAAAATAAAGGCCAGAAATATATCAATTGTTCCACAAAAAGTAAATAAAATATATGCTATGTTCTGAAAACACACAATTGAAATTAAAAAACACTGGGTTTTATGTGATATTCGTGGTGATTTACATGAATTTATATATTTATTTTGATAACGAAAATCACTTTTTTTATTTTTCACATTTCAAATTAGCATATCTGTTTAAATACGAGTTTATTTTATTATGAGATTTCTTTATATAATATTTCGTAACATATGGTCCATCAAAACACTGATAATATCGATCAATTTTCAAATTGCAGCAATAAGAATTATGTAGTGTCAATTAGTTTAAGCTGCAATTACTAAAATGTATTTAAAAGACATAAAATCCTCCTAATAACTTTTTGCAATAAGCTTTGAACCACTAAAATAAATTAGTAAAGATATACATTAAAGAGAACAGTGATTCGAAAAGAAAGTGTCAACTCAAAACCGATTTTTTTAAGTATATAAATATATTAATTTAACTAATTAAATTGCTGAAGTATCATTCTTCCTCAGATGCAAAGAGCAGCTAAGTGAATAACAATATTATATAATATAAAACACTACAGCTTAACACTTTTAAAAATATTATTCCAGTTTATTGTTACGACGAAACATTTGGACATTAAACGCGGAAGCCCATAAAAGCCAAAAGCAAATCTTAATTTATTTCGCTCACAACAAATTCGATGGACATGAAAACGGTAGAATTGCATCTCGCGACCGTGTAAGGGGCACTAAAACTGCAACGTTAAACTTTACAACCTAGCAACTCTTATGTAGCACATGTCAACGCCGTTTTTATGACGTACGCGTCTAGATGTATATGTGTGGACTTTTATATCTAAATATAGACGTGTGTTTGTGGATAGTGGTAGTACACGTCTTCGCCAGAGCGTGAGATCATGCAACTGATGGGAGTCTCCCTAAATACTTCGCGTGGGTCTCGTGACTGTGACAACATATGCTCGTACCACTTGGTTTGTATCCGGGAATACAACGAGTGCTAAAAAATTAAATAGTACACCAGAAAATAGCTTGTGGCAAGAAAATAATCAAATCCATCCAATATATCAGATAATCCCGAAATGAATGTCGTTTTTTAAGGAGCCAAAAAATCTACTTTGAATGTTAATTTTTATTTAAATATTAAATAGTTTAAAATATAATTTTAATATTACAGATATAATCTTCTCTAACCTCGCGGTCATTTTTTTAATTTATTAAGGATAAAATAATTTGGTTGATTTTAATTGCACACCTCTCAAAATATTTAAGATTTAAAATGATTTTTGTAATTTATTTGCAATTGGCTTAGGAACGTAAGCACCTGTTTAATTCATAATTAAATTTTTATATTGTAGATAAAAAATATATTTTATAGCTGATTCGATCTATGATTTAAATATCAGTCTAAGGGCCGCAATGACGGCAAGTTTATTAAACCAAAGCTTAAAGTATATGTGGTAAGCCAGGTATTTAACGCTTGATTTAAAATTAACGTTACTGCCTTTTTCATTTTGAAAAGATAGTGGCAGATTTTGCCTACCTTTCGTAAAAATATTTGTTTCAATTGGGTAAATTTTAATTCTTAAAATATTAAGATTTTTAAAAGATCTTTGTAATTTATTCGCGATTGGTTTAAGACCGCAAGCTTTCGTGAATTCTCTAATTTTATTTTTCATATTAAAAACCAGTCTAAGGGTCGCTATCGCGGAAAGCTCTTTAGAGCGAAGTTTACAAATATTTTTATTAAATTCAAATGTGGAGTCTAGGTGTAAAATACGTTACTGCCCTGTTCATTTTTGAGAGGTAGCGGCAGAGTTTGTCTACGTTATGTGAAAACATTTGCTTCTGTTTTAATTCGGTTGATTTAAATTTTCCACCTCTAAAAATATTTACTTAAGATTTCAAAAGATATTTTCTTGTGCTTACCGAGCGGATGCTGACAAGGAGATGAAATAGCCGATAATTATGATATTGAGTATTCTCTTATTGTTATTAGGCCCTTTGGCAAAACTCGTTTTCATAAGTTAAAAAGGTCTTTGAATAACCTTAGCTTAGGGTGGACCTACCATAATTCAACTTTATATAAATTGTTTATTTGATAAAAATCTGCCTTAATATATTTTATTAATTAGATTTTTTAAGTATTTAAATGCTTAAAGTCCAGATGTGCACCAACACATATAATAAAATACGTACTTAGGAATAATATTAATGGTCAAAGCACAACTGACCAAAATAAATTCTTTTTGGAAATACCCAATACTATGTTAAACCATAGTTATATATTTACAATGTATTTTTTATTAATAATTAATTGATCTTTGGTCACAGGACTTCTAGGAAAAAAATGTATGACTTTCAAATTTAGAGAACTGAATATTTTAAATACCAATAATAGGAACTACTAAATTTAATTATTTAATAAATAAAGCACTTTTCGAACGAGAAATACATAAAAACTTTAAGATTGCTACTATTGTATTATATCTATACCTAAAATAAAAAATAGTAAAAAAGTTGAGGAAATGAGACCAATTAACATGTTGCCTTGTATAGAAAAAGTGATGGTAGTAGTAGTAATCAAACAATTAAAAGATTTTATTATTTTTAAAAACATCAGTAAGTAACAATCGGGATTTAGAGAAAAACATTCCACTGAGACTGCATTACAAGTATTGATAAATGATTGGTTGTTGGCCGGGGATACAAACAAAATCATTGGAGCAGTTTTCTTGGATTTCAAGAAAGTTTTCGAAATAATATACAAAACAATAAGTTAGAGAATATCGGTATAAGTGAAATAGTTTTAAGATGGTTTAATAATTATTGAAATAAAAGAAAACAAAAAGTTAAAATAAATTATGCATATTCCAAAAAAAAATTAATATCTCACGGTGTACCACAGGGGTCTGAATTAGGACTATTGTTGTTTATATTATATATTATTTTTATAATTAATAATGCAAAAAAGTGTAATATACCTCTGATTGCGGACGACACATTAATGTATTGCATAGGTGATAATATTAAATAAGTTGTAGATAATTAAAACAATGAATCAAGTTTAATAAAAATATGGTTAAAAAAGAATGTACTTAAATTAAATGTATGTTTTTTAATTATAAAAATATGTTAGATTATAGTTTATAATATAAAATATTTAGTTGTAGTTGTACAATAGATACAAAATCAAATAATTTTAAGGAGCATTTTAATTACATATTAAAAAAAAAATAGAATAAAAATAGGTATATTAACCAGAATGAAAAATATGTTGAGTTGAGGCACAAAAAAATTACAGTAGTATAATATTGGCTCATTTAACTAATTGTGCGATAATACTAGATATGTTAAATAAATTAGATACAGAAATGTTGCAAAAAATACGAAATAGGGCAATAAGAGTAATCTTAAATAAAAAAAGATTTTAAAAGTAAGATTGATAGATTGGAATGATTAAATATTCAAGAAATATTGCAATGAATGTTTTAGTATTCATATATAAGTTAGAAAATAATGTGTTACCAGAGTATTTTATTATGTATTTAATAATAAATAAAGATGTACATGAATTTAATACTAGAAATTGAGAAAATGAGTACGGCTAGGGTATTTATGTACGAAGGTGTTAAGTTGTACAATAATATTTCTAGGAAAATCATCAAAAATAAAACTATAAAGGGCTTCCTAAATGGAATAAAAAAAAAACACCTTCGTGCATTAAGAAGTAAATTATAATATTAAGACTTTTTTTATTTAATGTTTTTGTTATAAATTATTAATATATATATGTTTACTTAAAATTTGTTTGATGTCAAGATTAGCTATTAATAAATAAATAAATAATAAACATACTATAAATAATTATTATCGTAGAATCTTAGCAACTTTAGTAGGAATTACAATTTATTTTAAAGCAGCAATATTAATTTGATTTTCGCAGATCTTAAGGGACGTTTCTTGGAAATCAGGCAATTTTTTTAGCGATTTCCCGGAAAATTTTAATCAATAAATCCAGGGACAGAAAATCCCTTCTTCTGACGGATAATTTATAAGAATACATAGGTGGATTGTCACGTTTATTTTTCTAAATACACTTTTCAAGTGAGTCTGAGGTCACCCAACGAATATAAATAGCCGATATTAATAAACATCATATTTCAGTCGCAACTGATAAATCGCAGCGTTCGCATTCATGAACGTCCAAAATAAACATCCACGCCTCAGACCCACACTCTCACTATTGTATAATATTATGGCCCTCGCTTTCGCTCAGAGCGAACAACGCTCGCATTATTTATACGAAATTGTTGATTAATAACAACACAATTGTGCACACAGTCTGCGACTGTTATTGATTGCACCGTATTAGGGCCGTCCTTGGGCGCGTTAAGAGGGTCCCGAAAAAACATGATAAATGCCCGACATTATTATGAAATCCGAGTTTCTCTTTCGCGTCGAATATAACATGTCTGCCGCCGCTGTAAATCGCGTATAATTAATGGGGTTTTTCAGCACCCCATAAAGAACCGGACATTACTATTCTGGGCAATTTCACATTTTTAGCAACTAAGATTTGCAATTTTAAATTATTCGACGGTAAAAATGCAGCTACCACTCGATTGAATGGTTTACTGTTTTATATAAATTTTCCAATGCTACGCATGAGAGTAAATTAACGATCACGATTGACTGTCATAATCATAACAGAAATATTGAAATTCAGTACAGCATTAATTAATCTAAACTATTAATTCTTATACTTAACCACTCGATACTTAACTACACAAAACTATAATTATTTATCAAGCATAAACTATAATTAAATTGTATTAATTTGGCAAATCAAAAGTCCTGATTGTATGTAATATTTATAGCACCGCATGTTTATATTTTGAGACTAATTATCTCTTACCAATCTGTATCACTTAGAATTTGTATTGATTAAAAGCATTTCGTAAATTTATATTTTTAATAATTTACGAAACATATATTAGCAAATCGAATGTTTAATTTTAATTTTTAATATTCCATAAAACATATTTATTTTAGTAAAATCATCAATAAACAGTATCCTAATAAATCGTAATTTATTATTTACAATTATTTGGCTATATTAAAAAAATATCTTAAATGATAATTATTTAATATATAAAACAATGTAAACTTGTGGGTTAAGTGATTTGTAAAGTCTGACTTTGATTTAAATGAAGATATTTTTATGAGGTGGTCAGCTACAATGACTTTGTGGCCATACATTTTTTTGTAAGAGGAGACAATTTACTAAAAATATTGTATAAGGCCTAGTATTAAAATAAATTTATAATAACGGGATGAATAAAATTCATTTTAATGGACTAAGAATAAATCTATCCCAGATGAAGCTGTGTAATAATTATATTATTATATTTTTTTTATGCTCATTATTACATTTTTTTTAAAACCTAGTATGTAAAATGTTTAACTAAAGTTAAAATTCAAGTTGAACAGCGACGTAACAATTACGTGCTACTGAACTACGTGAAGACTATAGAACAAAATAAATAATTTTGTAATAACACCACAAATAAAAATAGTTTAAATGAATAAAGAATAAGTTTAAATATATCCCAGGCAAAAGCTGGGCTATAAAGTTAATATAAGATATTTTTGATGAGCTTTACTAGCTCATTATAAGAAAGTTTTCAATACCTTGTATGAATGACTTAGCTCGATTTTAATTATTCTATTGATGATCGATCAAAATCATAGTAACAAAATTATTACTAAGTATGATCTTCCAGACACGATATAGTATTCGAGCCCAGATATTCCAGGTCAACAGTCAGCGACTTATACTACTGTCAAAAATGCTGTAAATACTAGACAATGAAGTGAAACAGAAAACCATAATAATGAATAAATAAAATAGGTGTCACAACAAAAATAGTAACTAACAATAACTTTAATAATGCACTTACATTTTATTTATTAACTGGCGAAATTATAAAAAAGCTTTCAAAAATGGCAATAGGAAAACCAATATATTAATTAAACGCAATATTTAGATTGAAATATGTGCATAGTATTAGAAAAATTGCAAAAATAATAATATTGCATTAAAAATTTGCCGAAGAGAGGTGACGGGTGGCAATTATACACAGATTGAGCTGCTGTAGTAGTATTTATTTTAACGATTTAACGCGCCGAAAGTTGCTAGTCAGGGGAATTCCATCACCAGTGTTACCAGAGTGCCGCCAAGTTTTGGCCATAATAAACCTAAGTAAATACATATAAATAGGACCCCTACAAAAATTTCTTAGTTTATGAAAAACAACATGAAAATTAATAAACATTAGTTATTATTGCTAACAATAATAACTAATGGTTTAGAAAAACTTTTAATGAAAAAGAAAAAAGCAATTCTATACAAATCTATAAAAAAAAAACATGAGAAATTAGTTAGTACTGACATCAAATATATTAGCTTTTAGAAGCTGTATTTGTAAATATTATTACTCTTAAGAAGTGACCTATGAATTTTCAAATATATTTTTATTAAATAATAATATTGAACTTTAGTACTTTAGAAGAAGCATTATAAAAAATCATGTATTTAATATAGACATAATAATATTTTATTTAATCCCGAAAAACAATATTGTTTTAATTTGATGTATATATGTCACTATCTTTATTATCTGGCTTTGCCCAAAATAATCTGAAACCAATATATTATTCATTCTTTTCCCACAAATGTATTTTAATAATTGCCTATATACAATATTTTTAATATACTGTCTGCACGTATTGCAGTAACACGTAATCAGTCATCAGTTCGTTGCTGTTCAGTTTCTTAATGAGTTGTATTGGCACTTATTGCAAAAGCATGTAATCGTATTTGAAAAAAAAAAATGCAAAATAGCACAGTTGACATAAAAATGGCAGCTAGAATGACATGTGCTAATGTCACGTCGCTACTTTTTAATGTTTGAAAGGAGTAAGTTTCTTGTGACAGGTCAGTTAATAAATATTCGATATGAACTGGTAATATACAACATAATAAAAACACAAAAAATCCCTACACATTAATCATCAAATCGGAAAGGATTTCCATAAAGTCGAAACTTTTATTTACAACATATTTTATTTTTATTTTTATATTATGATAATCCCAAACCGCGTGTGTGCGTTCAACACACATACATACATATGTATTTAGATCTCACAGCTCGTTTAACGGGCGAATTACGACCATCCCGTCCGCTCTAAGGACGTTTCGCATATTAAAAATTATACATATAATAATATAAAACATGTGCCATTTCAGCGTTAAACCGCGACTTTGGCCATTAAACCACGTAGCCAAGAATGAAATGATTCGCGCAAAAAGGCATTAAAAAACAAATCGTTGCCCACTCGATGTAAGTGCAATGCATTTGCCTCGCGAGTGTACAAAAATGAGAATAAAATAAATAAATATGTGTAGGAATGTGAAATCAGTCGTCTAGTTTCAAAAGATTATTTTTAATGTGCTCATTTAGGACAAAAAGTAATGAATGATAAAAAAACAGTGTTGAAGTAAACATGGGACAAAAATAAATCAAGCTTAAACCATAAAAAAAAACATGTCATTGTAATCACAATGTGTTTGAAACCTTTTTGATCACATGACCGTATACTATATTATCAAAAAAAAATACAGGAAAATATATTATTTAGAATTAGGTACAAGTTAATGGTTTATAACTATTTTTTAGTTTACATAAAAAAATAATTTATTCATTAAATCTATTATATAAATAGATAATATTACAAGAAAACATGGAATATTATTATATAACAAAAAACTTTCTAGATTATCAATACATATTCTTACATCACATAAAAAACAGAATTTCAACTAAACTTACTTAAAGTTCAAGTATTTACTTTGCCATGAATTTGTGTTTAAGTAATTATAATTTAACAAGCACAAATTATTCGTTGTTATTAAAGGGTATATAACTTTATTACTTAAGAATATTGTTATAATACAACCCTATTATATTGTATAATATAAAGTAAAAAAGAGTTGTTTTTATTATGTCTATGAGCTCTTCAACACATGTTGCGCTTTTCTCATTCAACCAAAAGAGTATTTATAAATCGACTATTTATATCATACTGTGTGGTAAGCATATGTTTACTTATGATTAAGTGAGCTCTAAAAGATATTACACTTATTAAAATGTGCAAAAAATGGCATTTTTTATTTAAAAATTAATTTATAATAAAAAAATGTATTTTTACAATTGTTACATTTATAAAACTACGTCTCAATTTGACCTAAATATACTCTTGAGATTAATTGGATATTGTATCTCCATTCTTATATCGTTTGCTCAGAAATATTGACAGAAACACGATACCCTCACATGTATCGTTATGTACACAACAAAAATATTTTATATAACAGGATTGCTAACGATACGTATTCAATAACAAATATGAAGAAAATGTTAATAATGTATAATAAAATAAGTATATATTGAAACATAAATTTCGTATAATAATTATATATTTTTTCAATAAATAAACTTATTTTATACATGTATATATGTATATAGTGCTAATGTAACTGTAATGTGCCCAAGACATTAAAATCAAAATATTCATTATATTGTATGTTTTGATTTTTAAAGCGATTTTATGGTTGATAGCTTAAGCAGTTCTGCAGAATTTAAGGAGCAAACGTTTTCAGCGCAGCCCCTGTGGGCCGCTCAGTGAACGCGCCTCTGTGTGTACAGACGCAGTCTAGGTCTGACATCCATACTAAATTAATTTATCTTTTAGACCTAATTTTATTTTTAAATATCCTCAAAAACATCTAAAACGTATAATTGATTGTTAAATTATTAAATTATCGGTCAAAGTTAACGGTTTTTGCTACTACTTGTAGAATATGCTACTCTTAAAAATATCATTGCGCATATACCTTATATGCATTTGTGTGTCTTAATTTGTCAAATACTAAATTTAGCAAAAATATTAAATTATCATGCATTACGTCGAGCGGCGAAATAACTAATGCGATTTTTATCGTGAGTAGCTTATTTTTTATTTAATCTTATTTTAATATTACTGATAAAAACATTAATTTTGTATGACATGAATAATGTTTTTACAGATATTTATAATTTTAATCAAAATTTTAATATTATAATAATCACTAATATCGATTTTACAAATACGATGAAAATTAAATAGCACTTAAGTTTATATGGGATTTAAATTCAAGTTTCGTAAGTATAAGTCATCGACAGGTATTTAACCACTATGTGAATATTTATTAAGTCACCATTATTTGTACATTATTAAAATCAAATTTATTTTTTCGAATATTAGGCACCAGTGACATGGCAAGTATTAAATAAAACATACAAAATGTTTTGTTTGCCTTTTACTTCCGGTCAACGCGAACAAACAAACGGTGACCCCTCCCCCTGCTTTTGCGCACGAATATATAATATTTTAATAAAACACCGGCGATAAATTCAAATCCGCATCTCGGATGACAAACGCTAATGCGCGAACGCTCAAAAAAAATATGACCGCGATAAATTACTCAGGCCGTGGCCAATTATTTCACGGCGCCGCGAATATCGCGGTGACAAGGGACGGCGAAATGTGTCGTGCGGTGGTGAGGGGTGGGGGTTGCGCAAGCCCGGAAATTGAGGAGAAGGGGCCATCGGCCATTAGTTCTGGGCCGGAAGCTGTGCCGCGGCCGCGTATGATGGAAACTCCTACCTTAAATTCCAGAGCGAGCCTCTGGCCGATGGATGACTTCCTTGACGTGTAGGAACTCATGCGATTTTAAACTGGTGGGGGGTATGTACTGTTGTCAGTCAGTCAGTAATGAGATTTACGTGACATATTTTAATAACAACATGATATTCAATAAAAAAATTCAGCGACAGGTATATTAAAATAGAACAAATGAATATAAAGCTTTCTATTTATATATTTATTACCCATGGTAAGTCTTATTTATGTATGATACATTCACTGTAAAAATATACTAGATAGCTAATAACCACAGACATCTATTTTTCCTATCTTTGAAGAAAATGGAAATTAAACACGCAACAATAAAGAAAAGGCAAGCGTCTTTAAGAAACATTTGGCTGAGGTAGTTTATCATTTTTTCACTGCCTTTCGCTTATAAGAATTATTTATTATCAAAGCAAAGATTTCGGCAAAAATAAGTTGTCTCAAATATTAATTATACTTTAAATTTTATAGACCCATTACTTATACTGTTTTACTTAAAAAGATTAATTTGTACTATTGAGTTATAAAAAAAATCAGTTCGGCTTGTGATAAAGCGTTTCAACCGTTTAAGAAGAAATTGTTGCTATAATAAAATTGGATATCACAGTGAGATACATTTTAACAGCTTTAGTCACAAAGTATACGTATAAATTGTATTTAGAAAAGACAACGCTAAGTTGGGTATGCTCTTGAAACATCTGTTTTTAATAAGCTTTAGCGGCCAACAGCAATTTGTTTCAAAAAACTCGCCACTCATTTGACAACAAAATATACTATGGATATAAAGACCGGAACACGTGGTAACCAATAATCACTTTTTCTCAGACACGTTTGAGAATTTCCTTTCGGATATTTTGTCTGAGAACTTCCTCTCGGAGATTTTATTTGACACTACTAGCATCCACTTTGGAGTTCAAGGCATCAGATCTTCAAGAGCCCTTCAACTTTGACTTTAACCAAGAAAAGACCGACTTAACTTCAGAATACCAAGCCTACGGACACACTAACTAAAACATTTATGAATTGTTGCACAACATATTTATTATTTCATAACAAAAATAAACACACTATCGCAAAAGTCAGGACATTGTATCATTTAATGGATGCAGCACTCGAGAAATAAGCTTTTGGATCATCCCAAACTTAATTTTTATCTGAATAAATTCTACTTGCATTTGAAGGTGGTATCAAAATATCTGAATTAGAGTGAGTGTGAACCAATTAGTACAAATAGCATCACTAACAAGTCGTGGATTTAAACAATCAAAATCTTTCACAGAAATTAGATGCCTGGGTAGTTTATTCTTAGTTGCTATTTTTTTCAGATATATAGCTCACTATAGTAGTTAGTTAAATATATAGACAAAAAAAATAAATCAAGAATAAAGCACGGTAAAATATATTAGCTATTCGGTCAGAAATCACAACTATCTGAAGTCCTAAAGGAATAAAATTATTTATTTTTAAAAATATTTTAAAGCAGTACTGTTAGGTCAACTGTTTAGTGATGCTTTCACACAAGCTAATATCGAGCTGTCCTTAGTTTGGAATAAGTATTGATCCCAAAGCCAGAATAGCTTATTGAATTTGACGTACGGTTAACTCTGAAGTTGCTGAGCTGCAAATTTCAGTTCCGAGCTAGCTGCGTTATGCTCTTTTTGGTTAGAACTTCTACACGTAAAAACATTCATAATATACCGGTAAATGTTATAGATACATAAAAAAAATCGAACGGGAATTTAGGATTAAAATAAATGTCCCGGTTGCAGAAATGGAATTAAATTCTACGTTAACTACACATCTGCTCTCTCAAAGACTAATATAGCCCTATTCAACAGTGCAAAGACACATAAAAAATATTTGGAAGGCTTGGAGACAATGTGTATTGATTCCCACACGAATTAAATGAAGAAAAAGAGACGGCGTAAACCCGCACATCTTAAAAACTTATGGATCTTTTAGTTAAGCCGCCCTTTATCGATCATTTAATAACCAAAGATGAAAAATAGATGTTTTACGACGACAGTGGTTTTAGAAAATTATACCTTGAAGCCCGGGCTTCCTGTAAAAAAGTTACTTTATGTATTATATATAGTGAGATTACAAATAAACTATGCATAACGAAACTCTTAAGCCTGTCCAAGCAATAACAGTAAACTCTTATTGTAGTCAGCTGGATCGTTTGCCCAAAGAAGTAAAATAACGGCCTGTACTTGTCAACAGAAGTTGAATAGTAATTCTACAACACGACAATGGCTAAATTGACTCATAATGAAATCAAGTAACCATACTGAATCTTATACACCTTATTATCCAGACCTTGCTCATCCTGACAATCCTAACAAGCAACTCATTAAAGAAAAATCTAAAACGCAGATGATGTGAAAGGATTAAGGTTATTCTGTTGACAAGTACAGGCTGTAATGGAATTTTTGTATAGGCTTAATAATTTTTCAAATCGAAAATATGAATTAAACATCTACTTCAATAGCATTTATTTAGATATAGAACCTATATTATCATTAGCAATATTGATTATAATAGAGAATATAAATTGGTACGGTATCAAGACTACTCTCTAAACAGCCCTGCTTTACCCCCACCCAATAAACCCACCGTCATCCCCTTCCCACACGTCACGCGGGTGGAATATAAATTTAAAAATGACTTTCGAAACAAAGTTTTCGCATTCCCATTTAGATAAGGCGGATATCCGCAAAAGTCTTGATTTATCCCGCACAACATTTGCATCTCGCTTTATCTATCCCACGAAATGCTCTATACTACTTCATACACCTATCCCTAGAAAAACCCACTCGCTAGATATTAAACTTAATCATGTCACTTTTTAACCAGCTCGTGTGGTTAAAGTAACAAAAAAAATTGTTATTGTCATTTACACGATTAAATTTCAACCAATGTGCATTTCCCTAATGAATACAGAGTTACAGAATTAATTTTATTCTGAAATAAATTTTTATTCACAGAACAGTATGTCAAACTTTATTTTTTTTGAAAGCAACCCTTTGTACATGAAATAAAAATCCCTACTTAATATGAGAGTGGTAGTTTCATTACCGATATCCATCACACTCACAATATTTATCGACGTCAAACTTGTTTGATAGTGTCAAATTTCGATATCGATCTTTTTACATGGCACACACTAACTCAACAAAAAAGCACGGATTCAATAAAGCCATAAAACAAACAGTCTATGCGGCGAAAACATCAAGATACTTTTACTACAGTCTCATTCATATTTCGCAGACCCTTGGTAGTGCAAAAAAGAGAAATATAAAAAGAAAAACAGCAGAGGAAAATCGAGACGCACAAAAACGCTTTTTCTCGTTTACATTTCACGCCGAATGTCTTTCCTTGTCTCGAAAAGAGACTATTTTGTGTCATCTTAGGCGCAGATCACGATGACAAGGAATATCGTTCCAAGTGTTTACAATCACTCATTGAGATGGGAAGGCTTTCAGGCTGAAGGTACTTGCGCAATAATATACACTACCGAGACGCGTGAACTACCCAATTTCAATTAAGGTTATCTACACCTCGACAACAGTCAATTTATTTTTAAAATTACCATTTGATATTAAAATGATTTTATTTAAAAAAAAATTTATAATTTTTTTTTGTATGTGTAGTATCTATATTAGTTATAATCCTATACCAATAAATCATTAAAAAAATGCAATTCTTCTCAAAAACCATTTTCTTTAACAATATGTACAAGAGTTTTTCTTCTTAATAGAGTTGTTTATTTAAATGTACATATATCCTAATAAGATATATTATTATTTTTTTATTATAACAATTATCTTATTTCACTTAAGATATGTTAAAGAAAATTAAATTATTATAATATGTGAACCAAATATTTTTCAATATCTAACTATTTGTTTTTCGAAAAATTTTCCGGCTATTTATCAAGTATATGTTAGTATACATATTTATGTAATAAAATAATTTGCAACTGTCATTTTTTAATGTTCATAATTAATAAATTTAACTAAAAACTACATTCCTATTATTCAAATACTAAATATTTGTTAGTAATTAATAAATTTAACTAAAACCATATTTTTATTATACAAATACCATATATTATATATACATGTCTATTTTTCACCTATTAGTTATTCAAATATATTTCTAAACTATGTATTTGCTTATATATGTGGTGGAATATTTTTTTTTAATTTCTAAAATTACCTTTATAATATATTGTTGCAATCCGCGCGCTCTCGCGCCTGCGTCGGGACTCACGCGCAGATCGGCAGTAAAAGGCCCATCGGTCGCCACGCTCGGTTGTAAGACTATCGCTCCTCAGGAATGGTGCCCTGTTTTTGAATTCGCGTGTTTTTATTTGTTCGCAAAGGCTCTGATGTAACGGCCCCACACAGGCCCACGTAACACTGGTGTCAGAAGTGTTGCATCAAGATGCCGAGAAATTGCGGAGGAATCGTGGAGTCGGAGTTGGACGCCATCGCTGAACGCCTCTCCCTCGTCGAAGCTGAGGAACGGAGGAGCTTCGTGCAATATCCGACATTCGAGGGCGGACGCTGGGAAGCGTTTATAAGCCGAGTTGAACGAGACCGAACCGTCTGCTCGAACACTGTGCACGTCTCTGAGAGAGGAGGCGCTAGATTTTCTGCTGACTCTTCAGCCGAAGGTGAGACAGGAGTGGTCATCACTGACGAAAGCTTTGGAGCAGAGGTTCGGAGATCGCACATCCGACTTCCAAATCTTCAATCAGCTCGCGACCAGAAAATGGCAGAAGTCAGAAACGTTAGCGGAGTTTGCGGCCGAGCTGGAAAAGATGATTCGACGACTATTCCCCGAGATGGACGAGAAGGCGCTTAACAGGCTAAGCGTCTTTCATTTTACGGCAGGGATCTCCGACCCGGACATGGAGACGGCCGCGTACAGCGAGCGGATTGCAACAATATTATAATAACCGATTCCATATATAAAGTTTTTTCTATATATGTTATATATAAAACAGTCATAGCTATCGCAACTAATAGCCGACAAATAGAAAATAATATTGTAATTGCCGAAAATCTATAAATTACTCATATTTTCGAGTTAATATTGTGCCGCTGTGGACTAACTTAATTATGGTATTTATTTTTTTATCTTCTAAAATCAATAAAAATATTGTTTAATTTTAAATGCTTCCATTGAATTTATTAGGTTTATTTTTTGAGCATATCAAGTACATTTAAAATTAAATACTTATATATAATGTGAAACACTTAATACTATATTTTTTTTTAAATTAAGATAAATAGTTACTTTTTCTTATGCTCAAACAAATATTTTTGATTATATATAACCTTACGAAAATATTTCAATATCAATATTAAAAAATATTAAAAAACTCTAAATATTACCTAATTTAATTAAACAGAAATTTTAAATATGCTAAAATGATACCATAAATTTGAAATTTTAATAATCATTCGTCATATATTTTTTTTAAATGTGGTTTTTCAAAACTTTTTTATTAAAAAATAGTAAATTTGTTACAAAATCAATATTAATCTGTTTTTTTTTCAATCATGTAAGATTTTACTATCAAGGATTTTATCAATTAAAATAGTATTAGTCATATAAAAAACAATAAACTTAACTTGCAATAAAAATAAGAATTTTAAACAGAACTCTAATATTAAATTAGTTAACTTTACAACTTTGTTGTTTATTTTAGTAAAAGTAAAACAAGTTTAACATGTAACTGTCATATACAATTGCTTGCTAACAATCATATACAATTGCTTGCTAATTTTAGCTTTAATTTTATTTTATTTAAGCAAAGTATTAATAAAACAATATCCTTTTTGTTTTGTTGTTTCGCCCATTATGATGCATTAAGGTAACCCGTTAGATCGTAAATAAATAATATTCAAATACATATTTACCAGTAAATATATATATAGTTCTACTAGCGAAAATATAATTTTACTGTTAGGCTCTGTGATATTAAATCAGTATAAACGCATTAAACGTTTATTTTTGGTTTGGGCTTTAATAACTAATGTATGTTTCGCAACTGTCAAATTAAGTTGCAAAAATAGAAATAGATAATATACAAGTAGGAATTTATATCTTCTAAGGATGTTCACACTTTTAGCGTATGTTAAATGACAGCTTATAAATTTTATTTTTACACTAGTAGAAATATGAGCATGTAATTTGATATGCTTTTACTGAAATGTCAGTAAAAATATATTTTTACTGGTAATGCACATTCACTGTAACATATATAATTTAAAACATAACGCTATAAATATAATCATTAATATATATGAATTAATACAAATTTGACTAAATCAGGATGTTTTAAAAAGCTATACTTAGCATGAGTTATAGAATATAAGTTTAATTTAAACCTTTTGCTAATTACATACTGCATTTTTGAGCAAATTTTAAACCAGAAATTACCTTACAATTAATTCACAAAAAATATTTACTCGCAGTTTTTATACAAAAAAATCGTTTAAGATCGATATTTTTTGTATTTATGATATTAATTTTAAATCTGTTAATCTAAAAATGTACAAAATTTCTATATAATGCTATTAAAAAATCATTAAGCATTTTTTTATTTATTAACAGAAACTTATTGTTCAGTGCAATCATCGAGAAACCCACACGCTGTAGTGTTTATTACGTATTCATCCGCCAAAACGAATAAAGTATCGATAAATGTAGTGTTGCTGAAATATGGCACTTGTACGACACAAACACATACATAATATAATGTATGTGTGTGTCGTAATATAAAACCCCACATGAGGCGTGGAATAAAATGGACATAATTTCGGTCGGGATTTCTTTCGCTTTTGCTTCGTTTCGTATATATCATTGTTCAATATGTATGAGATTATTTCACGTAAAAAAATGTAAATAATATATCATATGAACCTTAGTTTCGCTGTGATATAATATAGACAATAAATCAGAAATTGGTATATTAATAACTTGGAAAAAATGGTAATGAGCAGGAAATTTGTACCGCAAAAAACATATAAAATAATATTTTTATATTCATACAAGATTGTATATTATTTTTTTAAATAATTATAATTATAAAATAAATAAAAGCTGTGGCTCACTTAACAAGTCCAGAAACTAACTTTTGATTTTTGCAAAAAAATAATTAAGTCCTATCACAAACATATCTGAAATTTTATTATTTTCATGAAATCCGCAAACTATATATTTGTATACATACTACTACATTTATACTTTTAGTTACAAGTGACAATCAAACAATTGTTATTAACAAACAAAAACATGAGTGAAATCATCGCATACCAGAATGACAAGTCGCTGACTATTGACCTAAAAGATCTGGGTTCGAATCACAAATGGACCTTTGTGTTTTTTAATTTATATCGAATTAGTGATTAGTGATTAATAAATAATTTTAATTCTGATCGATCATCACAAATTCGAGTAACCTACATTTTCCTGATCTCTCAGATGAATATCGTGATGATTATTTAAAATTATATATATTATATATATTAATAATAGTCCCCAAAAGTGACTCAAATTATAACCACGCAGGCTTTTGCAAACCATTATAGCTAATTACTGTAATTAAAACTACTAAACCGTTTATTAAATACAATGATATTCAACACACACCTAGAAAACAATACACATTGTCTCGCGCGATAAATGTATTTTTACTCTGCCATTGGAAAGCGACTACAATAGAATTGCTTAAAAAGAGCCACCCGGGAGATTTCTTTTTCATTTAAAAGTGTATATGATACAGACAAAATTAAACCAGCATTTTTCAATTCGACTTTTCTTTAATAAATAAATGTATAATAGGTTTACCTTTATTCACATAAAAGCATACCGAACCATATTCAATAGCAATACTTATCAGATATATACTACACAGACTCTGTTGAATGAATGCATAATGAACACTACCGCGAATTGAGTTTGTTTATAAATGATTATGAGAATCTCTTTACATAAAAATATATTGTCGCTTGTTATGACTATTTTTATCGCTTTTTCGTGTTTTATTACCGCAAAAGTAATCCGGGTCCGTTCCACAAAAGGGAACGCAGGCTTCCGAATGCTCAACATGCCGCGGCTAATGCTATGGGTAGGAAAGAAAAACGCTTCCCGAAATTCCCGGCAGGGATACAATTATAAGGCAGGGGTCGCGAACCTTGAGGGGGCAGGTCCAAAAAACCGCGGTGTGAAAATTCCTATCCCTCAATTAACGCCAGTGTTTCCTCGACCGTGGTCGGTTCTTGAGTGGTACGAATGCCTTTCTAAGTTCGGACAAGGGGTTGAGGTCGTGAAGGACTTAAGTTCTAATATGGATAATTATTATTGCTAGTATAATAATTTTATATATGATTTTCTTATCATAGAATCGAAAACCATAAGAAAACTGTATACTGCACGACAATTTTTCTAGTGCAAAAATGATATACTACCATATACAATTTTCAGTCTTAATTATTATTCAGAATAAATGATTAGCAAAACAGAAAAAAAAATTGTCACACAGTAAACCTTGCTGTCAATAAATTTTGTAGCATATTTAGTCTAAGTTAAGTCAATGTAAATACTCTCCAAACAGCTTTTACTGCTATTTTCATCATAAACAGTGAAGCTTTGAATTAAATATTAAAATATTAAAAGCAAGACAATTTTAATAACATCCGAATGCTCAACAATTCTGGGTAGTAAAATAGTAACTAAATTTAAATTAAGAAACTGTGCACAAAATAAAAATTAATAACGCATGTACCAAAAAAAAAATAATAACATAAACTTAAGAAATTAATAAATATTTTATTTAATTGAGAATGTATTACTAACGGCACATAACACATTTAGCTAAAACCATGTATTATGGGGTTCAAAATGTTTTACAACAATTACAGTCTGACCTGATAACATGAGGCAACTGACTCCTGACTTGAGAGTGGTAAATTTAATGTGACTACGTTATTAGTAGAAAGTGATACATTTTAATCGTGTCGACAATCCGTTAATACTTTCTTGGGCAAATTTCAGCTGCGAGCTTCATAGTGCCCTAGAAAGTCGCGATCACGTCCCTAATTCTTGCCCGTCAAGGCCAAGAGATCAGCGTTTGAAAACGCTCCTCTCACATGAACCATCAAGCTTTCACTAAATGACGTGTCTTTTTCTGGGAAAATTCATGTCATTTGGGAAATGCCCAAAAAGTAAAAATATTAATATTTGTATAACAATATTACAACTCAAATTGCATGAAGCACATCTAAACCGAATTTGACCAATAGGAGAGCGCAAAAAACAAATAATCTTTCTCAGTAGTCAAAAATTCACGCCAAAAGCAATAAAATCGTGCCGTAACCGTCGCAGTGAAAATTGTTTTAGCGCCTTCCTATTGACCAAAATTCGGTTTGAATACACTTTAACCAATATTTCTATATAAGAAGTTTGTAGTAATATCCGTAAGAATACCTATCATATTTTAAAAAATATTTTTCGGATTGATTCGATTCTGTTTATTTAAATTTTAATCAAAGAATAACCCGAGAATTTCTGGTTAAGAATTAAGGAGCGGCATTTTCTGACTTGCCGGGTCATAAAATCAGCTTTTGTTAAACTGTTAATAATCGTATTTATACAGCTATTTGTAAATATATACATTTTTAGCGCATTTAGTTTAAGAACCGCAGTTAACGAACGGTTCTTCCATAGCAAAAATACCACCCCCAAGAAGTGCCGCCCGGGGCGGTCCGCCATCTTAGCTTCGCCACTGTGTATATATATATATATTTTTTCTGTAAAGCCCACAAAGCTTACAAAAAATCGTTTGAGATGATTTTATATACTCATAAGAATTATCATGTTATAAAAATTGGTGTTGTGAATACTAAATAGTTTGATTTTACTTAGACACAATTTTTAACAGTATTTGTACATTACTGTTAGTAGTTTCTATTGAAATTTAATTTGCGTGACATCGGAAAGGTAAAAGATAGTATTAAATGTACATCGTCATTGTTTTTTTGTGTAATTGGACAAGTCAGGTTGATGAGGGTCGGTTATCGGCCAACTTTTGGGGTCGATCGAGACTAGAGATTATTCAGGTTCTGGGTGGCCAGTTGATTTGACCCAATGGAATCTTAGGATTCGCAATCGGAATCCGAAAACGGAATGAATATTTTGGGCTGTCGATGGAGCTTTTATTTAGAAATTCGAAATAGGGGATGCTTAGGTTGCAAGGCATGGCATTCGCCCTTTAAACGCCAGCGAATTTTTAGTGGGTCACCTGTTATTTCTCTTTCTTAAAATAAATATAACATACTTGGGTAACTGATAAATTAAGCTAGTATAATAATCTTTAATAATTAATAAAAAAATATTTTTTAAATGATTCGTAAACCTGTTTTAAAAAAAATATCTATTTTACGGTATTATTACGTTGTTTACGCAATTATTAGAATATGTACTCTTACAAGTGCAACTTTATATTAGTTGATAAACTGTTTTTATTAAATTACTGTGACCAACAATACGCAACTTTACAAAAATATTGACTCGCATAACGTAAAAACCTGCATATACAAAACCCCTTTTGATCCTAAGTTTCTAAGTGCTATATCAACAAACACATAAACAAAATCACACTTATACCCACACACACACATAGTATAATCATGCTTAAAATTTAAATTACGGTATGTATTTCGCATTCGCACTCTGAGTATTAAATTAAATACAGAATGTAAACATCCATTCGTACATTACACGCAACGGAACTCGCGAGCGACAAACGCACACTTTAAATATAATACACACATATGCATAAAATTATTTTCGTATGTCTGTATGTGTTGTTTTACATATACATTAGTGCGAATGTGTGCAGCTCGATTTTCGCTTGTAAAATGCAAATTTACTGTATATGTATGTGCAAATACGTATACGCATTATTATATAATGTGAGCACACACACCATTGCGTAAAAGCCAACGCGGCACAATTGAATAATGATATCACATATCATCCGAATCGGCTTGTAGTATTTCGCGGTACCGATGTGTGTATATATGTATAATACATATGTGCTTTCCAGAACTTCGGTTAATATAACAAAAAAAATGAGAAAATACGTGGAAATATTAAGAAAACCTGAATATAAAAGGACATCTTAAAAAATACATGTTTATTTAATATATTAAAAAAATATCTGTACAAAATTTTAAAGTAGTCCATTTATAAAATAAATACAAGTATTGTACTTCAGCATTTATATAACTCAATATATTAAATAGGCATAGTTTGCCAATTTCAATATACAAAAGCACACGATTATAGAGCAGCTATATTGAAAACGCTTTTCATTCTGCATTATTTGCAATAATTAATTACATTCAAAGCGCCCGATTATCTTTTCTACAGAATAAGCTCTGTTGTTGTTTCGGTTAATAATGAACTCTTGACATCGTATAAAATTTTAGTAGTCACATAGTTCAGTTTATTAGGGGCAATTTTCTTCCCATTCCTAGATTGAGAAACCAATATATCGGTGTATACTAATATAATGATAATATTTTAATTTAAAAAGAGATATACTTTCAACATATAAAACATTTATGTTGAACAATGCAGTGGCATAAATCAGTAACTAATACTTCTAAAAACGCTTATTTAAATTTTATATAGAACTTAGTATTTTTAATTAAAATTGTGTCTGAGAAATCGATCATCACATACTGAATTTTTTCAATTTTTTCTAATCTCACAGATAAATATTGTAATAAATTTGTAGTAAAAAATCGAGGTGATACGTGCTAAGTAATAAATATTGATTATGAGCTGTAATTTAAGTTTAAAATGAATTAAATATATGAGCCTATAATTATGAAAGAGGACTAAATCATGTTTGCATTGATTAAAAAATATTTTTATATCACGCAACACAATGTTTTAAAATTTATATAATCTGCTATATTTATAATTTATTTTGACATATAAATTTTGTATGTAGCTTATAAGGAAACATACCAATTTTAAATTAATATAACCGTTTTTTGTAGATACGTCTTCAATCACCAAGTGATTGAAGACGTATCTACAAATAATTATTTCAAATATTTGGTCCATATTTCTTTATGCACAATTTGCCACCCCTTTTATAATATGAGTGACTTTTGTGACATGCTTGAGAATCAGATCAAAAATGCGTTTTAGATGAGTTTTGCATAAATTTAAAATTAAATCAGAAACCAAATCATGCCCATAAAAACGCCATTGTCTTTACCTTCTCAAATCTGTATTTAAGATCTAAACGTTCAGTTTCCTTAATGGTTATCACTAAAGAGCAAGTACAAGCAGTAGTAAAAAGCGACTGAGCGGATAACATATTATACTTATTTTAACTAAATGCATACAAAACTAAAATATAAAGGGCTTGCTCTCTTTACGGCCAAAAAACTAAAATATATTAAAAGAAACTCTACATTAAAATATATTTTACTCACAATGTAAAATAACAGTAATTTAGAATATAGCGATACGAATCATATTAACAGACCTTTCTTTACTAAGAAAACTAGATAATAGATTTTTAATAACACAATTTCGAAGATCTATATAATTTATTTTTAATATATTATATTATATAAAACCATACTAGCTATTATATAATATTATAATTAAAACATACCTATTTTTAAATAAAAAATATTTTGGTTGAGGTAAATTATCAGGGCAATTAATCTTAAGACTAGATTGCCAGAAAATATATATCGTTCTTTGTTGACAGAATTAGGTCTTTAAAATATTTGTTTGCATTAACATTTTTTAGATTGTGTTACTATTACCTTTATTTTGAATATTTTTCAAACATAAAATACATTATTAATAAATATTATCGATACACAAAATACTATAATTCAATTACCATTCTACATTTATTATAAAATATTGATTTTACAGTTAATATGACTAACTGAACCGACTGAATTTGCAATAATAATAATATCTACAGAAATATAATTGTACACTTAAGACGTTTCAAAGGCAGTAGAGCTTAATGTAACGGAAGGGTCTGCAGTAACTTTTTGATAGAAAATCAAAAGGCTTGGCGAACCCTTTAATGTCAAATGTTACTACTGACTTGAAATAAAAAAAACACACAAACACACAAAAAAATTAATAAAAAAATATAAGCCCAATATCGATACATATAAATAAAAAATATTATTTTTTCACAAATGTATCGACTGTAATTTTAACAAACTACATTTAAGCTAACTGTGTCTTAGTTAAGGCTAAAATTTATTTTTTATTAGAATATACTATATATATAAACACAGCTAAAGATATGCTATTAAAACTACATAGAATTTATTTGAATCTATTTAATCGATATATCGATAGTGCAATTTGACATTATCAAATAATAATATATTTAATGTTTAACTTATATTTTTTTTGTATGCCAAATTTTCATCATTTTATCTACGTACTCTGACAGGTCCATGAATAAATGGTAAAGTTATTTTTAGACATTTTTCAGTGTTGCTTTTAGTGACAATGGAGTTGTCAAATTATTTTGAGACGCTTTGTAATCTTTACTTGCTATTTTGGATGTGAGATATTAATAACATATGTTTTAGAATTTTGCGAACAATGTCGTATTAATAAGTAATGTTAAGCAGTTTTTATTTATGCGCCATTTAAAAATAATATATTGTTTCAAAACGATACTTTTCCGAATAACAAAAAAAACAAATTCAGTTAACTAATTCATATTAGAGTTTCTATCTTTCTACATTCTTATTTACTAATATCGATTGTTGTCATAATATATGTATTTTAATTTTTTTGCTCTACTGAATTTTCAATAAATTATTTATTGTTTTCATTATGTATATATAAAAATATGCACTATATTAAAACGTTAATTATAGATATATTTAAATAGTTTAATTTATTACTAAAAAAATATTACTATAAACCTAAAATTTTGGCTATTTGTGAATCAGAAAATGTCTTTCATATACATATTTTTTATTTCAATATATTTAATAAAACATAGACATGTAATAAACTGTCTTATACTGTACTGTAGCAATAAAAATAATATTAGAGATATTTTTTAATGTGACACCTGATATTTAAATATTGTATAAAACCTGTTTAATGTAACGATGTCTGTTCAATTTTGCTTTTAAATATGTTTATAGAAATATTTTTCTACGTGTATTAAACGGTAAAAAAGATATCACTATGAAGTTGAAATTTGTGCTTTTAAAAATATGATAATGCGTTTTCATGTGACTATTTTTAATATTTTAATATATTTATTAAAATATAAAAAAATAATTACATATTTTCCCTATTCTTATATTTTACCTGAGCAATAGAAAATATATTAGTGATACTTATAAATGAGTCACCTAACATTAACGTTTTTGATTAGACAATTTTAATTATTTTCCTGTATTTATAAAAATGTTTATACTAGGTATATACAATAAAATACACACAATTAATAAAATTTAGCATTATGCTTCTTTTAAATGTACCGTCAAGTATTTTTTTACAGTTAAGCTTTTTAAATTTAATTTCTCATTTTATTGTGTGGTATTCTTAATATTTTTAAATGCAAACTATAGATCTAATAACATATGATTTAAGTTTTCGAACTAACGATGCCTTTCACATGAAACACAAATATATTTAAATGCTGTACCTATTGAACTGCTTTAAATGCATTAATATTTTTTACACAAAAATAGTATTTTTTAAGACGATTTTTAATACTCTAAACATTTCTTAATTTCCACATATTTTTGCAATATTTTATATTATTGTTTTCATAATTACAACCTATGGTTATCAATATTTGAATAAATTAAAAATAATGAATGAAAATATAAAGCTTTGGTTAGAATTAAACATAGAGAATTAACCATGACCATAACCGACTGACCTTGTATTATAAATCATATATGATATAATACAAAAAGGGCTAATAATTTTTGGAACAAACATAAATCAGAATTTTCCCAGAAACATATATTAACTTGTACTCACCCATAAAATCCAAAGCATCTACGAAGAAGCACAACAATCAAAAAGCACTGTTATTTACAATATATATCTATATACTGTCACAACACTGTGTTACGAAACTAAGTCAATCCCGATCGCTGTAGATATTTTCACGAAAAACCACTACGAAAGATCGGCTCGCGTTCTCTGTCCATAATCGGATGAGTACGTCGTCTCGGTTTCTATATTTCGTATTCGCTGTCAAAAAGGCGTCGGCCGTGGCGGTAGGCGACGCCGTCACCCGGCGGCCGCTGGAGCACGACTGGCTCGGCTCCTACTAGCGGCGAGGGAGGTATGGGAGGTATAGGAGGTAGGAGGGGGAGACAGCGCACCTAGAGGAGCTTTCACACGTATAGAGGCTGAAACTGGAGCGATGTGACGACTGTGATGTGTAAATATTGGCCGTGTGATTTATGAGCTGGTTGATGATTTTATTTTATTATATTAGGGTGATCATTCATAGACACGAGATGTTTTCTTAAAATGTATAAATATATTAAATATCTTCGCTATATATTACCAATTTACTAATCAAACAGTCGAATTAATATTAATTACTATAACTAACAGCAATGTACGCTTACACGCGTGTTTTGTGATTTATTGATTAACTGGATCATTCGTGCCGTGAAATTGCTAGGTCAAACTAAGACTTGAATTAACTATGAGGTAACTAATTAACTATTAAATAGGCAGCCAATGTGTCTGCCCGAAGATCCAAACTCAGATTTATAAAGGCTGGACTCACGTTCAGTGGCGTGTACCGGTGAGTACCCTGCTATTTTTGACGGGTTATTGTAATTTCAACATAATACTTGATTTCTTCATATGAATTATATATCTCACACAAGTTTCAAGATTCAAAGACTAAAAAATCATTTATAGCAGTGTACGCCACAGCTTCCAATTTTTACACACATTCATTCGCGCGTGCTAGAGCCGAGTCACAAGAAAAAAATCGTATACGCCACACAAAAATACGATTGTGTGTTGTTTTTGCTTCTACCTGCGCTGCAATAACTTCATTTTTGAAAGTATGAAAAGAGCTAATTCTGCTTGTACCACTAGGTGATGCATAAATAAATATTAATAAAATTTTATGCTGCTTTCAAGTTAATAATTCGCGAGAGTTTACAATGATCAGCAAGTTTCTGTGTTTCCTTTGACTCATAATAGAAACATATTTTTTCTGTTAATATATTGTGACGGGTAAGCCCTTTCACGTGTTTTCACGATAAGCAAATTCATATATTAAAAATACCCAACGCTGAGAGACAAAAGTAAAAAAATAATGGTTTTGAAATATTTGTGTTTCATTACGAAATTGAATCTTTTCTGTAGACTTTTTATATATTATGACTAAAATTAAATTTTTCTTAGATACAACTTTATAAAAATAAATAGTTCAAAACTGATTGATTTATTAACCATAATAGTTTTGTAACAAACTATATTTTTAGACGCCGTTTTAATTTATTTTGAAGTATTAATTTTAATCAAAATTTTAATTTGCGGTGGAAGTTTGGGACCCCCCCCCCCCTTCTTACTTATATATTTTATTGAACCTCTACTTTTTGTTTCCAAGATGCAATTATAAACGAATCTGTATTCTGTAAGTAAAATGTATTTAAATCAACAATCAAGAAATAATATAATATAATTATATATTTTTTTTATAGCATATATTGATTTTTGCTAACAACATACAAATAAAATTATTTTAAATAATACCTTCTGATTTCTATTATAATGAATTTCAAAGCTTTGTTTATAAATTCATACACCCACACATCGGTAGTTTTTGAACTTTCAAATCTATTGTTTGATAGGATTTAATTTAAATTATAAAATCATATTTATAAAATTTTTAGTGTCTACAGAGCCATTATTAAATTTCCTACAAAATACATATTGTTGTTATACTGATTAAATCATGTGTATATACAATATACATACATACGTTGTTGATAAAAATTAAACATAAATATGTATTTGATTGGATACATATGATGATTAATTATATATTAAATTGAATAATAATTTAACTATTGATTTGAGAAATATGAAACGATAGATAAATTGATATTTTTAATATATTTAAAATAATAGCAATAAATAACAGCAATGATTAATTAACTTTTAATTATATTTTATTGTGGATTTAAAATAAAAATTAAGTATATGAAGCAATTTACGTAGTAAAACATGAACCTGAACATTTCTACTTAATAAATTGTTTTTATTGGTTAAAGGATTTCATTAGTTCAAAACCGTTACCATAATGATCAAATCAGTAGTACGCGTATTAAACAAATTTGTATATATTATACACGGAATTTAGAATTAGATACTGACTAAATAAATTTATGCCTAATCAATCAAACAACATGTAATCAAATTTTAAACGGTTATTAGGCATATCGTGTTGTGCCATACATAAATTTCAGATCATTCATACTTCAAATGGCATTTTAGTTTAAATTACATCTCATACGACTTAAGCATCGAAATAGATAAATAGTTTAAACCTTTTATGTCAAACACAAGGTCATACAATCAATATCGATTTTTAACGGTTTTTAACGGTTTATAAAAATACACGTAAACAAAGGAAATATATTTAATTATAATAAATAAAAATAAAAATTGCGCTTGAGTTTGAAAATTCTTTTGTTTTTAATTGGAGGCTCTGACTGTCGACCAATGATAAATCAGTATTTAAATATAATACAAGTAACCGACAGAAATATAATAATAATTTACGTTAACTTTTCATGTGCGTTGTTCGATTTGTCTAAATATAAATATTTGGATTGCAAATTAACAGGGTACGTTATAAATATAAAAATTAAATATATATATATATAATATCTGTAAGGATTATAAGTATACATCGATTAAACTATATAAACAATTGTAAAACAATATTTATAATGAAATCTTAAAATCTTCAGTTTCGTCGACGGGCTTTGAGAACAAAAAGTGAGTTTTTTGATTTTCAATACATAAAAATTACCATTGCTTCTGATTATTCACATACACATATTTGTTAGATTTGACTGAATGTAATTATTCGAATTGCAAATAAAGCAGGTTAGTTTTAAACGTGAACATGTAACATATATTTAATACGAACGCGGATTAAAATTTAATGACAATCAAACCATATAAATTTTATTAAAACGTATTTTTCCTTTATTAATATTTGGGAATACTATCTTTCAAATCGATCGCGTAACAATGATTGTGATGCAGGCGGTTATATACTTGAATAATTTTGGTTCTATTTCTGCGTAAGGTCATCTTATTGCTCGCCACTGCTTTTAAAAAAGAATTATGAGCAATAAAAACTATGTACAATAATTAAAATCGAAACATCCTTGCCAAATAATAATTTGGCTAGGATACGAATATAATACTTTTTAAATTAATTTTATAACTGTCTTAAAACGTCAATCATGGCTCTTGATTTTTTTATTTTTACGTTTTTTGTGCCATATAGTGATCATATTTAAAGTATTAGGTGAGTTATTGTATACATTAAGGTATATATACAAAAAAATTAGGACTATTATTGTATCAAAAAAATCACCTTAATCGTTTCGTTTCGAGCGACTACTAACAATATATCAGCCAATGACCAGCTTATAAATGTGTAGTTTCTTAGATGTTATCTAATAGATAAAATTTACATTGATTATATACCTGAAATAATCGATAGCCAAAATATTTTAGAGTGGGTTATTTTAGTACCGATGTGGCAGAATATGTATCTATGTTATGTTCTGTGCAAACAGCCAAATTGAGAATATTCAGTTAAATCAAATGAATCATTGGTTCAATAGTCACTAGATGATTCAATAAAATAAAAACAAAAAGTAAAAAATTTTAAATCATTTTAAAATAAAATATACTCAAATAACAGTATAATAATAGCTTTAGCAAAAAAAATAGCATCTTCTATATTGCGAGCATATGGATTGTACAAACATTTTTCTCAATCTTCCTAATATTTAGCAATGACTGAAATGTATACGAATATAAATTATATTTGGCACTGATAGTCTATATTTAAGGAATACTGACTATATTTTCCACTGCGCTATAATACAGTTCATTGACTTTACATAAAGCTAATGAATTGTTTTAAAGAGCAATCATAGGGTAAAACATGAGTTGAATTTTTAGATAAATTTTAAATTAATTCATTTTTCTCCGCTTACACGATTTTCCTGTCGCTTAATAGAAAAATTATCATTTATTTGTAGCAGTTAGGTTAGGCTAGGTTAGGCTACGTATATTATACCGCAACGTAACCTAACATAAAATAACTATTTGTTTAAATATGTAAGAAAATATAAATTCAGGTATATGCATGCTTAATTATATACGTGTAAACATATTTTTATAAATATTAATATAGACATATAATTGTCAGGGAAACTGCGATTATAAAGAATATTTAGCTAAATATATTTCATTATAACCTAACTTATCTTAAAATATTTATTTTAATAATTATTTTAAAATATAATATATACAATTTCAGGTTTATTTATACTTAATTTGATTTGTATATTATACAAAATCTCACATAATAAAAAATATGAATTCAGGTACATTTTTAGTAAATTTTATAAAATAAAATACACATGTACCAATTTTATTAAATGTAAATAAAAATCCGTTTAAATTAAAAAATAGGTTTAGTAAGGCTACGTATATTATAACCTAACCTTACCTAGCTCAAAATAATTATTTTGAAAATCATTTTTAAAAAATCAGATACGTGTGTATTTAATTTTATTAAATTAAATACACGTAAACCTATTTTATTAATATAATCAAAAATATCATTTTTTAAATAAATAACTTTAATTAAAAATATAACTTATCTAAGTAAAACTACCATTATTTTACTCTAAACTTACCTTACTTGAAATAATGATTCTTAAATTATGTTAAAAATATATAAATTTACGTTTTTGTGTACCTAATTTTATAAAATTAAATACACGTGTACCTGTTTAAATACATATTGATAAAACACATATTTTTTAATAGAAATGCTTTTATATAAAAATATGAATTTTCCTTAGGCTACATATAATATGCCTTAACCTAATCTAGCTCAAAATATATATTTTAATAAAAAAAATTTAAAATCAGATACATGTGTACTTGATTTTATCAAATAAAATACGTTAACCTATTTTATTACAAAAATATAAAAATATTATTTGTAAGAAAAATACGTTCATATAAAAATATAAAAATAGCTAAGTAAGACTACCTAAATTTTTCTTCAAGCATACTTTACTTAAATAATGATTCTTAAATTATGTAAAAAAAATTATAAATTTAAGTTTTTGTGTACCTAATTTGATAAAATTAAATACATGTGTTCTTAATTGAATAAATCCTAATTAAAACATACAATTCTTAAAGGAAATGCTTATATATAAAAATATAAAATTGGCTTAGTTAGGCTACATATATATTACCCCAATCAGAATATATTTTTTATTAAATGTGTTAAAAAATAGGTATATTTACCTAATTTAGGTACCTAATTTTATAAAACTAAAGACACGTGTATCTAAGTGTATTAATATAAATGGAAACCTATTAATAGAAAAAATGGGTTCGTAACTATATATGTAAGCTTACTAAACATCTCAGTTCACCAGTGTTTTCCCGGTTCCGAGATAAATTAGAAACTAATTACCTGTCTTTAAAAAAAGCTTCTAGTCATCTTGACAAAGTAAAATATAAAAAAATGCGGTGACTCGTAGTGGACGTTCGGACATTAAAAATTACTTTAAATGTGCAAAACATAAGCTTAGTCAGGAAGTGGCGAGTATCGTTATTTTTACAGGTGCCAATACAAGTTTCAAAGAATTTTTAATAGCTGCTGAAGTAGGAACTTTTACATTTCATATTGATAATTACAATCTCAGCTTAAAGTTTGCCGATTGTTCATCAAAATTGATGTCAAAGCTTTTCGAACCAAAGTTTAGACCGGCTAGAACAAAATATAAAGCAGTCTAATAATGTAATTAAGCCACTGTTGTTTTAAAAACTTTGTGAATATTGAAACAAAATAAATTTAGTGACGATATTAATTGATACCTTTAGAAAGTAAATTTAAACAGTGCCACGTGTTGTGCGGAATTTTGCAGTAGATTGTGCAAAAGTTAAACTTTTATGTTTGCAATCAGTGACCGGTGAAATTTTAGTAATATTAACTAACTATTTAATGTTAGTTATCAAAACACATAGTATAAAAAATATCGTATTTTATATAAATTTCGGGGGTGTTATAAGGAAAGGAGAAAATAATATTTATTGCCAAATGAAAAAGAAACTGAGAAAAAATATTATGGGCCATGGTTGTGATACTCACATCATTCATAACAGTCTTTAAACTGCATTTGTTGTTTTATCTATCGAAATTTATAGACACCCACATTTATATGGTTCAAGTCAAATAAGTAAAAGCATTCTGCGAATACATATATAGATGTAAAGTATAAAAAGGTTTTCCACCGGCAACGTTCGTTTTATTTTGCTTCTTCTTTCTATTGACAGAATACTTGAAATCTTTGAAGGATCTTAGTCCTTAAAAGATTTCGTATTTTATATCATATTTTATTACACAAGAACACTGTTCATTAATAATAAAACAGTTGTTTAAAAATTATGGTTGTAAGATGTATTTGTGATTTTTGCAAGAGTGACTGGAATTGTTTTACAAATTAACTTAAAATATGGAAAGTACAAAAGCGAATGCAACTAATATTGTCAGTGAAGTTAGGATAGATATAATACACCTAAACTTAAACATACTCAGAATATTTACTTTAATAAATATATAAAAAATATATTAATTTATGTATGCTAAATTTTATTTTATATTTATAATTATAAATATAAACATATAATTTTTAAAAAATGCGTTCAAACAAAAATATAAGTAAAAACACAACCCAGTCTTACTTTAAATTATAAATTCAGGTTGTTTGTCTCATTACTTTTATTAAATGTTTACCAAACTTTATTCATATAAATATAAATATATAAATAATAATATAAAAATATTTTTGTTAAGCTATGTAGATACATATATTGTATGATTTATTATATAATACATAGCCAAAAACATATTTTTATTTGAATGTATTTTTCTAATTTGATATTTGTATAAACATATGTATGTATATTTATATATATATATTTATGAAGTTGTCGCCTTATTATTAATTATTGCGAATTTATTTATACATAATAGTCAATAAAAAAGTTAAAAAAAGAATGGTTGTTATTGTACAAATTAATGTTGTATTGTTGATTTTGACTAATGTAAATATTATAATCAAAATATACTTGTTAATTTGGTAAAGCAATAAACTGTTATTTTTAAGCTTTTTTAAGGCAACTAAGTATACAAAATATATTTATTTTTATTGAGAGAATTAATAAAAATGTATTATAATTATTAGAATTGTTTTTTAGCTTAATAATAATAAATAGCGAGCTTAAAATAATAATATTGTTTTTGAATTAAAATAATGGAATAATATGCTCTAATAATATTTGTATTATTCGAATTTGCATTTTTTTTTTTTTTTTTTTTTTTTCGCAAATATAATAAATAATAATCTCGATTGCTTTAAAAATGAATAAATAAATATTACAGTAAATTAAATTTTGATAATATTGTTTTAAAATCAAAATAACGGTAATATTCATAAGCAGAATCTAATATATACATTTTAACACATCTTAATGTACACGTATAAATTTTTAATTAAAAGTAAATAGAATAAATAAAAATAATTGCAATTTATCTGTGAAAAATACTATGTTTGCAAAATATTTTATTTTTATATACAAAATATTGAGATGTTTATTTGAATATCCAAGTTTTTGCTATTTTTTTTATTTGTATTTTTTCATAAAACGTGTTATTTATTAACCTAAACGTTAGAGAACCTCTTTAAAAATTTAAACATAATAAAAACATACGAGCCATTTATTTTGAAAGTGGGGCAAGTTTATTTTGTTATAAATTTGTAACTGCTGTATAATAATATATTTTATATATTATTATAAAGCAGTTACAAATTTATTTTAGGATTTTATTTAAATATATTTAATCTGTTGCAGACTCTTTTCACGTGTATATAACAAAGTGGTTTAGATTCTAAATGGAGTAAAAAAAATATGTTGATGATATCAACAATGAAACTTTTATCGATGAATACTAATTTACGGATCTAGTTCGTCTAGTTCTTCTTTTTCTGCCTATTATTTTAATAAGTGATAGTTAAAAAAATAAGCTATCACTTATTATTATTTAGTACAACGCCACACTCTTTGTTCAAATAGTGTGATATTATTATCTTAGAGTTTCACTCAAAATAAAAAGAAACAAAAGACAATTTGTAATATAATCGGTCCAAATCAACCCTTGAAAGGTCTCACATTTGTTTTTAGGGTTGTTTCGCGATTAAGGCGCGATTGATTGACGGAAATTGACTTCCATTTATCGTTCCCAAGTTCATTCACAGTCTATAGCAATTATCGAGTCCAGACGCGTACGTATTTCGAATAAGATTGCGACTTGAGCGAAACGGGGTATTTATAAAGATGACGCATTGTATTATACATATATATGTATGTATACAGGGGAGCTAAAAGTCGCGCGAGAAAGCTTCAATGGGCGATTAGAACCCCGATTCAGGACAAAAATATATATTTCTTTGTGAGAAAAATACATTTCTGCTTGAGCTTTAATTCCGTGTGGATAGATTAAATTAGTAATTTTTGGCTTGTCTTATGTTAAAATTTATCTATCTATAAAAATTTAAATCTTTATAATTTTTTTAAATATCGGCTTAAAAAAAACACTTAATGTTTTATATGATTTGTGGGTTGATTCGTTGGTGCTGGAGCTCGTGCGTCCTTGGCGGCTGGTTCAGGTCCTTGAGGGGAGTCCGGTGGATAGCGTGGTCGGCGGAATGGTGGTCGTAGGCGATGGTAGTGGCTGCGGCAGGTCGTCGGAGATGATGGCGAGGGCGTGAGCGGAGCCAGTAGTTGAGTCTCGTAATGTAATCGGGCGACTCTCCTCTAGAGTTTCTGTCCCGTCTATTTATATATCGTACGGGAATTGTAACCTTATTGTTACCTGTCGCCACAGTACTCCCCCTGGAGTAATTTGGATGAAATTACGATATGTTTTCGTATGTGTTGTTGTGGCGAAGAAGGCGATGGTCGTGGCAGCGGCAGGAGGATAGCGTGGTCGGCAAAGAAGGCGATGGTCGTGGCTGCGGCAGGAGGATGGCGAAGAAGGCGATGGTCATGTATGCGGCAGGTGGATAGCGTGGTCGGCGTCCGTGCTCGTACCGGCCCCGTCCAGAATTTTTGCGCTCACGTCTTCCGTCTGAGACATCAGAACGCAAAATTGCTATCCAAATTCACGTCGGTAGTTCAACAGTTTGCGGGTCGATGTTGTTGTTGACGGAGCTGGTCATAATCAGAAGGTTGCGTGTTCACGTCGGGTTGTCACCAGTGTGGGGGTCGTGTCGTCTGGTGCTGGAGCTCGTGCTCACGTCGGATTGTCACCAGTTTGGGGGTCGTCGTGATGGAGCTTGGTGTCGCAGTGGCGTAGCCCTACGGGTGCGTGACGGCGTCGGGTGCTTCCTGAGCCGCGTGGTCGGCGGCGGCGACTGTCAGCGGCGACGGTGGCTGACGATGGCGGCACATGGTCGGGGCTGCGGCAAGAAGTCGGCGGAAGCGGCGAGGGCGTGAGCGGAGCCAGTAGTCGAGTCTCGTAATGTAATCGGGCGACTCTCCTCTGGAGTTTCTGTCCCGTCTATTTATATATCGTACAGGAATTGTAACCTTATTGTTACCTGTCGCCACAGATTATTAAATGCAAATTAGATAAATGTATAGATAAATATATACATAAAAAAAAAACAGTTTTAAAAATATTATTTATAATACATTACTGTGCATTATTTATGTATGTAAATTCTTAATTACAATTAAACAAAGTATTGCATACATAAGCCAAAAGTTATATATTTTTTATTATTAAATGATACACTTTTATATTTTAATTGCATGTGATGATTACATAGTATAGAAGTTTACATCTAGAACTCTTTAGCTAAGAAATAGTTTTTAATATTCTTTTTTTTTTCTTTTTCATAAATATTTTAAAGTTATTTTCATAAAATGCAAAGCTTTGCCTAAAAAAACTATTACATTTTTTGAACAAAAAATGTATGTAAACATGTAACTAAATGGATACATAACCTATTCAATAGATTATATAATATGTAATGAATACATTAACATCAATTAAATTTGATTTAAGCTATAGGAGTAAAATAAACACTGCCATGTTTAATTTTCTATAGTAAACAAGCGCTTGTTACCTACCCAATGTTACTATTCCTAACTATATAAACTATTTTTATAATATATAATAATTTATTACGCATGAAAAGATTTATTATACAAGTATGGTAATAATATGCGTAAATATAGGATTATAACAACAATCAAATAATTTAATATATACTACTAGATGTTTATTTATTATTTATATATTAGCATTAAAACCGTAAATAGTATTTTATGCAGTTTTTATTTTTGGTTTAATTTGCCTTTCTTTATTTTTTATTACTTATTATTACATTAATTTTACTACTTTATTGAATAAGGTTAGTTTAATTTAATTAAAATAAATAAAACAGTTATGCTACAGTGTATAATAATTAAACTTAAATAAATAATTTACAACTAATTTTACGTTTAAACAAAAAAAATCCCAATTTACATTTAACTGGGTAAATTAAATTTGGATCAATTTCGTTTTTCTTTATTCTAAACTTATAAATTATTTATTATGTATTTATTAGTATGATATAAATATATATATTACTATTATTTAAATTACATCTTAATACACTTTTTAATATCGCATTAACAGTAATATTGAAATAGCGTAAGCGATTTGGGTAGCATTTAAAGATGTTAGCGTTTGCTATATCTCAATTAAAATAAATGGTACAGAATAGTCATATGAAAGCTTATTATTAATTAGTACTTATTATTATTATCACACAAGTTTAAGTTATAAAAAAATATATATTTATAATCAAAAAAATAGTAGACCTAATACATCGTAATAATATAAAATATATATGACATATACATCACTATTAAAACAGCTTTTTAATCAATAATCTAATTAATTAAAAATACAATTCCAGTGTCTTTTAAGATTGAAATAAAAAATCTTTTAAAACAACAGATTAAACTATTAATCTTGAATAAATTTTTAGATTTTGAGGCCAAAAATTTCGACTTTGCAGCCAAATAACTGCTAAAAAAATATTTATTATATTATTATATATTAGTAATATAAAGTTCATGTTTTATTTTATAAACATATATAAATTACCATTTATATATTTTATATTTAGTAAATGTATATGCTGATATCAGGTGGTGAAAATGGTATATTATAAAAGCCGGAGAGTCTTTGCTGGCGTGTCGTGTTGTATTAATGTCGACTGTGATTTCAGTATAGCGGCTGGAATTGCTATGATGTGTTTTCGCGATGCTCTCTGAAAAATTCGCTAATGTCTCGTCTTAGCTGGTCTTTCATTATTTACGCTGGAAAGTGCAAAATGATCTTTCACTGCGTCTCTGTGACCAATTGTCATATATTTTATAATGCTGGTTCGAAAGAGCTTTGGCGAATTACAGATAAGGAAGTTTGTGAGAAAAAAAACACAATAAAATCACTCCGGTGATCAGTAACCAAAGCGTAGAAAAACAATAGTATTATGTGTAGGGTAGAATGTATTGTCTAGCCGCTAGACAATACATTCTAGACTCTAGCGCATAGTTTCTTAACCGGTGGTCCGCGGACCACTGGTGGTCCGCTACGATTTTTATGATCGAATTTTATGCTGTATTTTATGGATTTTTAAAATATATTTCTTGTTACTGACTGGTTTAATATACTTAAATATGGTTATATCAGCATACTGTGCTGCAAAATTAATTGTTTTGAATAAAAAAATCAATTATATAAATATTTATTATTTTATTTTAATGTCGATGGTCCGCAAAACATTTTTTGATTTTTTTGATGGTCCGTGGATGTAAAAAGGTTAAGAAACTATGGTCTAGCGCACTTCAAAGTATTTTTGCAGATATTTATGAGTAATTAACGTGTGCGATGGTTGTGCTATTTCAGGGTACTTGAAAGATTTTCAATTACTAACGCAATTGTTTGGTAAGAGGATCTCTTTTCCACTTTTATGTATATACTTTTTGTGTGATTCTTTTCAAAACTATTAATTTATTTTTTAGTTTGTTCAAAATTATTTTAAAATGACTTTTCATATTGAAAACTTTCACAATATGAACTTTAAAATAATATTTTTAATATTTTTTTTTTTATAAAATATTGCAAGGTTCTAAATGAAGACTGGTATTTGTATATTATAGATTATATAAGACAATAAGTGTTTCATGAACTTATACAATTCTTGCCAAGTGTCTTTTTTGTTCTAGTATAATTAAAATTGTGTTTTGATAATTGTTAAGAAAAAAACAGAATAAAAATAATAAATGGCTTTTAAACCATCCGACGCAAATTGTGAATAATACAATTACACAATCAGATACAAAAAATAATAGAAGGCATTTAAAGATCACCTTATGCAAATATTGCTGAAGTTCTTCTTTATCTTTGTATAACTAAAATTGCATTTTTGTATTTGTCAATCAATAAACGAAGATTTGTGAAAAACAATTAGCTTCCAAGCCATCCAAATTATTTTTTTAATGATACACTAAATAAATTAGATTTCTCTCCTATTGGGCAAAATTTAGTTTAGATGTGCTTCCTTGTTTCGATTCCCATTAATTGTGTCATTTATTCTATTGCCGTAGACTTTAAACAGCGTTCCTTTCGGTTTTTTTGTATGGATTCTTTACATTGATGACTCATTTATTAGAAAATAATAAAAAATATATTCAAGAGCCTCGATTATTGCCTGCAGAATGAAATCTGCGCCTTTTATACTCAACTGACATCTATCTAAAACTGATGCTAATTTTGGAGTAATAAAATCTTTCCTACCTTGCTTCGCAATAGATTGTGCGTTCTCTGTTATAGTTGACAAATTTTCTTGTCACTTCATTTGTATAATAAGAATTGTAAAAGCATATGCTTCCAATGAACTTAATGCGAATCGTAAAAATATTTAAGAATCATATATACTGCAAATATTTATAAATAAAAATATTTTCTCCATATTTTTAAATCATCAATATTTAATCATTGGCAATAAATAATTCCTGGATTGATCGACTCGGAAGAGCGTTTAAGCGCCCGTCATATATTATTTATAAGAATATTCACCGCAGGGAGCCATCGTTTGAACCTTTCTTAAACGCGAGTTTGATGGTTTGTGCCCGACACAAAAAAATAAACTTAAAATTTTCTCGTTTAAGAGCCCATCCCGAGCGCGCGCCGATACCGCGTTTTACGGTTAGAATTTTATTATCTGCCGCCGTCCGAGCTTTTTCCCCCATGCGAAAGCTTTCGAAATAAAAGCTCGTCACTTTATAGTCGTGACAGACTTTTATTAATGTCAATCTAAGATTTTCCGGATCGGATCCGATGCTCGAAGGTTGTGTGTGTATCCCTGTAATGCCATTGTTTTCATATTTCATGAGGCGGAGTGATGGGCGTCAATCTACGCAAGTTTATGAAATGGATTTCGTTCGCATGTCGTAGGAATGAATTGGTTTTTTTGTGCGCTCTTACTATTTCTGCAAAGATAGATAAGGGCGCATAGGAAATATATTTTTAGGGTCGCTTTCCATTTGACTCAGGTAGATTTTTTTATTGATTAAGGATATACAGGATACACCAGTAAAAACTGAACGTGCTTTAAATATTTATTTATATTATTTTGATTAGCTAGATTAGATCATTGCTATTATGTTTAGTATATATTAACTCAATAAATTCAGCTTTCGAAATAATTAAATAAAAGCTTCGATAATGGTTTGAGCATTAGCGGTATGAGCGATTAATTTCTTCACTGATATTTATTTTTTTAAATTCAACCTATAATATTGATAAAACTAAAATATTAATATAAATAAACGCTTAATTTTAAATAGAATTATTTTATACATAAAATAAATCTCGCTGATAGCTTTAACTATAATCCAAAGCTTACGAGTGAGTGAGAGAAATAGAGTCCAACTGTTGACACTCGACTTCATTAATCATTCATTCACGACCCGGCTGTGTATTCCACATTCTATTAAAAAGCGATAATTAACGCAAGAGCATTTCTGCAAAAATTCTTTTGTCGCGCAAACTTCTGCCAAAGTTAATAAATATTTTATAATGAAGAAAAAGTGCGAGGGAAAAAATTGGTAAAAAAATCGCCGTAACTTCGCTCGGGGCCAATTAATATTTTTCCGGCGGCGTCAGCCATTAAAGATTTCTTTAAGACGAAGAATCGAGAGGCAAATCTCTTTCTTCCTCTCTCTCTCTATATATATTCTTCAATTAAAATGTATAGCTCCAGTTTCCAAGTTTGTATTGGTGTATTTTAGGCGAACTTTGCATATAAATATGTACGTATGAATATATGTATGTATATCAAGATGAGAAAATGTATTTAAAATGCTAATTTTTATTTATCCTTAAAAATATTTACACTCAAAACAACAATAATAAGAAAGGCATTTAAATAAATATTTATTGAATCTGTGCGCTTGAAGAACGATTCTTTAATATATTAAGTGTCTGCAAAAAATATATAAAAAAATCAAACTTGCGCAGTATTGTTATATTTACTAATTGATACTAATGGAATCTTATTCAATTAAGCAATAAAAGAGTAGCGCGGAAAAATACTAAATATATAAAAGTATCGACTACTCTAAAAATATATACTATTATTTGAAACACTTACTTATTTTTAAATTGTATTATTCTCTAATGAGTTTAAATAATATATTACAATAAAACTAACAATGCAGTAATATAATAAATAGTTTAAAAAATTTGAACTATTTGCTCATTAAAAAAAGTAAGTGAAAATATAAGCAATGCTAAGAGCTAACTCAATATTTACAATCGCATGATCTTTCGTTTCTTGTTTATTCATTTGAGATATTCTTTATAAGCTTAATTAGTACATTAATAGATTATTTTTATACCATTACGTTATGAATCCGTGAGATTAGAAAAACTAGAGAATAATAAAATAAAACAGAATCAAATATATTATCAAAACTTAGCCAAATTCCACTGGATAAGGTTAATGAAAATATAACGTTAAATACACCTGGACTTCAAACTTCAATTTAAAAACATATTGTCCTTGTGTCATTTTGACTGATACTTATTAGAAAAAGCATGTTAATTTAAAAAATGGAATCTTAATAAGCAAACAAAAAACCTAACCTATTTCAAGGTATGCTTGCTCGGTGAGGAGTAACATTAGCAATACTATTTCTTATAAATTTTAAGTCATCCAAAATAAGCATATAAAAATAAAATATAATTTACATTTTTATTTTCATCTTAAAAAAATAGTAAAAGTGAAAAGCACGCATTTTATTTTAGAGCCGAGATACTAAAAATTATTACCGTCTCTTTTTAAAATAAAAAAAATACTTAGCTCCCACTACAAATCTTCCTTCTTTAATGTAACAACCAGATAACTACAGTTATATTTTTTTATTAAATTAAAACAATCATGACCTAACAAGTTACCTTAATGCATCACAATAGTCAAAAACAATAGATCGTGAATTATGTTAAAAATAATTGATAGGAAAATTATAAAACAGGTTTTTCATTTTAAATCAAACCTTTTACAAATCAAAATAAACTTTTAAAAATCAAATTTATTTTATTGTACTTATATTACATAATTACAATTTTATCTGATTTTCACGTTTTAAATTAAGTGTAATTGTTAGTTTTTCATATTCAAATTCATTCTTTTCTAAACAGTAATTTTAAAAGTCTGTGTAATTTTTCACGTGCCGTTCATTGTTCTATCGATTGTTGTGTGATAATGTAGTTATTAGATTATGAAAGCAAAAATCGCTTAAAGCCATTCAAATATCCATTTTCGACCTTTCGTAAGACATGCAAAATGTATGAATATGTATATCTAGCATGTACCCTCTCTTTTAATTGCAGCGGTATAAAAAAATCATCTCAATAAAAAAATTAAGCTGTCAAAAAACGTTTTAAAATATTCGAACAAATTTATTTTTCGACAAAAAAGTTCTATAAAAATAATTTATATTTTTTTTTGTAAATAATTTACCCTGAAGCTAGATTTTTTTAATAAAATAGTTTAAAAAAAAAACACTTTAAAAGACACGTTGCATTAAAAATAAAATTAATAAAAAATATTAGCATGATGCGTTTTTATCAATTTTATATTTGGCTCTATTCAGAAATATTTTTAAATCACGTTGGTTTTTTAGTTAGCAGATTTGTGACCGCACTAAATATTTCAAAGAAAAGTAAATAAATAGCTTTTGAACTATAACTTAATGTCGTAGGTATCTGCTTTTGCAGTCAGAACTACTGGAAAATATTTTTTAATTTATTACTTTTAGTTAATTCTTTTAGATTTCTTCTTTAACTTTTAAGATTATTTTGCGATTATATTTAGAAAAGGGTTAAAATCTTTTTATCGTTTAAAAAGTTATTATTTGCAATTTGAAGCAAATAATAACTCTTATTTTAAATAATTTATAGTAAAGGAATTTATATTAAAAAAAGTATAGCCCATAAGGATGATTTTATTATTAGAGTACAACAATACATTTCTTAATAAATCAAAAATAAAATATGTTCACGTTAAAATCTAATAATAAAAAGCACCCCTTAATTCAAGCACATTAGGCGGATACCGTAAAGTTCCCGGATCCCTAAGCAAGGGTAAAATTAAGACGTATAATATTTCCAACGAACACTTGGCGTCTTTCCGGGAGATTTTACAGGCATTACGGACTACGATAAATTTCCTTCTCGCACCCCCACACTACACCATATACGCGTAGGTTGCACGTGTGTGTGTGTGCGTAATAAGAGTCGCGAATTTTCGCCGAAACGTCCTCGAGTCGTGACAGCATCCCGTCGAGATGGTCCCGCGGGACTCTCGCGTCCCGGAGAGCGTATCCCGAATGCAAAGCGACCGAATCAACGAACAACGGGCCCCCATAAATATTTACCGACGCACCGGTCGTTACGCGGATAACGACAAATCGATCGGACTCGTTATAACGGCGGCCGTTTTTTCGACGTCGTCGTTGTTAATTCGTTAAATATTTATGAAAATCGTAACGTATATGGGGCCGATTTCCTGACGGCGCCGATCGTTTGCATTAATAAAACATCATTGATTCGGACTTCCGCGTGTGAATCATATATCAATTAAAATCGGTAGGTCAACTAATGTTTTCTGGAAATGATACTCCAGAATCAACGTTGATAAGAATGAAATTGTCACTACAAAATGTGTTAAAATAATCATTTCAAAGTTTAAAATTTACCAGGCAGCAATAAAACGTGCCACACAGGACTAAAACGTCGAAAGCGACATTTGTTACGCATATGCAATAATAGGCTTCATTGTACACATATGTAAACAAATACCATTATTCCAAAATCTATAAAGCGTTTGACGCTAGAAGCAAAAGCGAGTTTGTGCTTGTATGTTTTTTTTATCTTAGTGTGATTTCACGAGATATTTTTTATAAAATGACAGTATTCTTTAAATATTGATATATAAAGATCGCATCCCTTATTCTAACCCGTAGCGACCAGGACGTTAGCTTTTGAGAAAGCTCTTCTTTAACGAGCAATCCAGCTCCTCAGCGAGCCTGCCAAAATGAGCTGAAAAATAATAAGCCCGCGATTGATTTTTTAAATGTTTAATAATATAATTATTATTTTTTTAATGGCTATATTGACGCATTGGTAAACCCTGTTGAGTCAAAATAAAATAAAATAATCAGTAACACCCATATTTATGTGTAGTGTATAAATAATTCATAAGTATTCTGATAAACATTTATTTGTGTTTTTTATTGTTTAAATTTATTATTATAATATATTTATATATTTATTTAATAGCAAATACCAATTTATAATGCACACAAATATCCAAATTACTATTACAGTCTTAGAATTAATAAATATAATATAAATTTGATAAGCTCGCAAAATTATTTTATTTTAATTATATATTTTATATGACTATACTTTACAAGAATAAAAGCTTATAAAGCCAACGTTACCATTAGCCGCTCTTTCATCGAAAGCTTTCTCTTATAAAGCTTCGTTAATTTTTATGCTGCCTTTTTTAACTCATTAAGCTTCGCACTGCGAATGTGCTCTTTTGACACCTTTATAATAAAAAAAAATGAAAATACTCTTCAAACAGCACAAATACTAAGCGACGCCTTAGATAAAAAACATTATGTATAGTTACTATAATATATTTCATATTATAGTATTTCAGAATGAAAAGTTGCTCGCACCGGTTAGCCCCATAAGTTTAGTGCAAAATGATATAGTGCACCAATATTTTATAAACTTATCGCTTAACTTACACAAACTTGGATTGGAATAAAAGTTCACCTAATCGACTGACTTGTGTCCGAGATATTTTTAATGCTTTTATTTAATACGTGGCGCATAATTTACTTACGCATAGTTCCATTATATTCTAAGCTTGCTACGTTTACTGCCATAGAAATGATTAACTCTATCTCCTCAGTGTAGTCTTGATCTTCTTAACCGACAAAAGCTGGTTAATAATTTAAATTATATAAGAACATATTATTTGTAAACAACAAAACTTGTCTGGCGTTTCATATATGATAAATAATGCAATATGTACTGAACCTTAAGTCTAGTCTCATATCCATTTGACGCCTTTCTAAACTTGACGCTTCAAAGACGTCTAGACGTGCGTTTAAAGTTATTGAATCGGATGACATTTTGACAGTATTCTGATTTCGGATAGACGACTCATGTTTGTCAGTATGTATTATTGAGAAATGCTCTGAATATTCTATGAGGCATAGAGATACGTCTCATTGAATAATATGTATGCTTTACAATAATAATAATATGTGTTAGATTTAGTTTTTAAATTGGACTAAATCTACTGCTAGAAATCCTAATGTATACTCAAAGTTATATATGTAAATATATATTAAATTTTTCTATATACATTTTATATTATAAATCACATTTTAAGCTTTATTAAAAAAAATATGTTCTATAAAGCTTCCAACCCGGGTAGAACCGGGTACCCGCGCATTTTTTTAAATATTTTTAACGGGTAGTCGGTCATTTTATTTTAATATAATATTAGATTTCTCCATATGAAATATATATCTCACACAATTTTCAAGATGCAAAATTTTCTGGATATTCTTCTATTTCACAATATCCACTTGGAGATTAAGTTAGTAGTTAGAGCGGTGTATCGAAAAAAGACAAGAAATCCCTTTTTAACATTCCGAAAGTATTATTTTACAATGTCAGTTTCATGACACATTTCATTTAGCCTCCTTAAACATTTGCCGTATTTGCAAAAAATACACACGGCATAATCGGAGGACGGTTGTAAACAAAATATTACATTTAAGTCAATTGTTGTTATTTACTGTCAGTGATTTAAAATCGTTTGATAGCACTGCTTGTACGAGATGAAAGCAGATTTTTACTATTTAAATGCAATTTTGATACAAATTACTCAAAATAAATTATTTTAATACGTAATAAATATTTATTATTGATTTAAAGGAAACAAAAAATATTTATTCTTTATTTTTAAAAATTTAAAAAGGGAAAATTCTGCGTGTTCAATTAAATGATTCATAAATCGAAGATTTTAAAATTTTATGGGTCAGTTTTAAATTTCATAGAACATACATATAAATGTTTTAATAATTAAATTATATTTGTTTATACAATATATACATATATATATACTGTTGATATCAATTACACATGAATAGCTATTTGATTATGATTAAATAGTAATTAATATATTTTAAGAATATTGCTTTTATTTGTATTTGCAGAATATTAGTATATATTAAATATTGCTTTTATATAAATTATTTGACTATTTTTAGATATATGTATGAATACATTATTCAACATAATATACAAACTATATTTTAATTACATTACGTCATTGAATATAATATTTGAATATATACTAATAATGTATTAAAGATAACTTTAAATTTATTTTAAGCAAGTTTGGGCTACTTCTTCGTGCGCCACCTTTTCATACATTTTCATTAAACACCTACACGCCAGCGCCTCTGAAAATTATAGTCAAGGTAAAGAAAACTTTTGAATAGTAGTGCTTCACAAGGGCCTTAAATTACGACGCGCTAAGACCAAGTATTATCAAAGTGTTGTTGTTGTATTGTACCAGCATAACAACAACAACAAAGCTTTCGAGCGTTTTGGTATAATAATATTTATTTATAAGCAGACTTGGTATTGTATTTCGGCAAAACTCGACTCTAACCCTCGGGCGCCATCTTCGGTTGGATTTGATTATTATATTAACGCTCAATTGGACCGCGTTGTGTGTTCAAGGCACCTAATAGCAATCTAATATTAATTTATTAAAATACTGACCTCTTGGGTTAACTATTTTCTACTGACCTCTTGGGTTAACTAGTATTTTGATCAATTTCACGATTCGTTATAATTAACTACTATTTTGATGCATTGTTCCAACCTAAATTATATGTCTACTTTTCTGCTGTTCTTAAAGTTTTTAAATATATTATATTATTAATCACAAGAAAACAAAATTAGTAAATATGTTCAATCTTATACAAATCTATATCATATTTTTCATTACTGCTTAATCTTGTTTATTTTTTATATGTATGTATTTTAGCTATCATAAAATTCTAAAAAATAATGTTATGATTCACAACATTATAATTAATCATATGGGTAGCATTGGGTGTTAACTCTAAAAAATATAAGAGTAACCTAAATTATATGTAAAAAAAAATTTTGATTAAATTTTAATCAAGTAATTAATTTTAAAAATATATTATTTTTTTAAGACCTTTAAAAATCTTTGAAAAAAAATAAAAATAAACTGCTAAAATCTTTACGATATATGTATAAATAAATTGTACCTTATAATGACCTTTAAAGCTGCTTTTGCTTATTTTATTGAATTAGGAAATTGCATACAGTAACCTTAAAACGACTACTATTTTTGCTTGTTTTGTACCGAATATAAATGCTGTAAAAATATTTTTGATTTTAAAATAAGTTAATTTGCTAAATATATAATTATTTTTAAATATTTATACAAGCTATCACTCATAGTAAATCAAATACTAAAATTCAAAAAATAGCATTAAAAATAATAGAAAAAATGATGAAAGCTTTAGGATATATAAACTATTTGTTCTAGTATTCATACATTCATTTTAACTTAAAAATAACCTTAAACAATTTTCTTGCTTATTTTAATAAATTATTATATTAATAAAAAACACCTTAAAAGCGCTTATTAGTATTGCTTATTTACTTCAAAAATTACAGCTGTAAGAAAGTAGTAAAAACTGAATTGTTTTGAAATAACTTATAACCATTTTCCATAAAAAAATAATAATAATTTTTTTTTAAATTAGTACTAAAAAAAGCGTAAAATATTTTTTTTTAGCTTAATTGTATTCGAATATAAAATTTTGCAAATGTGTTGTATTAAACTTTGGGAAAACAATTTTTTGATTGCAACTTTTGAAACATAACTGCATAAAATAAAGTTAGATTAATTTAAAAAAGATAAATATTGTTAAACTATTATCGAGATTTTTTACAAAAAATATTATTCGCACAAAATTGACAAAAAATCTAAAAATGATTTGATGATCATTTTTAAAACCAATACATTAGTTGTAAAAGCGATTATGTCACTTTTACAACTGATGAATTTGAAAAGTGAAATTATGAGTTTTGTTATAACATAACACATTTCAAACACTGATAAATGACTTATGAGAAAATTTCAATGGCTTAATTAGCAAATACGATATCTAGGTGTTCTAGAAAAATATTATATATAAATCTTCAAAAAAAAATCTTTTGCTAATAGACATTTTGAATAAAGTTTGCTCTCAGAAAGAACTAATGAGAATTTTTTTATGATTTATAACTGTAAAAATAAAATTTTGAAATTGTTAAAAAAATAAAACATCTTACTTAAAGCTTCAGGAAAGTTTTTCAAACCTTCAAAGCAAAGTTTTAGAAGAAATTGTTCAAAAATCTAGTTTTAATTAAAATACTCATTAGATTCTTACTAAGAAATGACCAAAAAATAAAATCAAATGCTTATTTTGCAATAAATATGAAAGCTACAAAAGAAGATACTAAAACAAACACTAAAACATTGTATTCACTTAAAAAGTTCTTTAGAAAATCCTTTAATTTTGTATAAATTGTGTTATTAATTAAAAAGAAATAATCTAACTGATTTTTAAAAAAATACAAATTCTCTTAGAATCGACACGAATAAATCTGTAAACTAAAAAACTTTAAGCTTTGAAATTACCTTATGAGTAAAAATATTTTTATAAAAATTATTTAGCACAAAATAAGATTTTTAATAAAAAAAATTAGCTAATGGATTTAATAGCTCATATTCTTAAAAATATATATTTGCTGTTCTAATATAAAGCAACACTTATACGACCCTGCCCGCTAAATGTGTTATGATAAACACACATATTGTTTAAAAAGGCTCGAATTTATGGATTATTACACCAGCTTGATATTGAGATAAGATTCTAAAGGTAAAAAGTGTGGGCGAGAGGGTTTATAAGACCCTTCCGCTCCAGTTAGGGGTTAACACGGTGTGTCAAAAAAATGGTAACTTTCTCGGTGCCTGCAGGTGCGGCGCCAAACTTTTCGAGATTTTCCCTTTATTTATCCAGTTGAAAGTTACTTTTAAACGGAATCGAGTCAGGAGCGAGGGGAAATCAGCCATTTCCGAACGAGGAAATTAAATTTGGACCTTTTGAGCGGACTTTCGTATAGCACTGATTTCCATTCGTACGTGCAACAGATTGATTGTGAAGTCTCCATCATATGACTCCTTTTTTCTCTGGAATATAAAGGTACAATATTTAAAATAAAACACCAAACCAACATAAAAACCTGTATATCTTTTTTTTTATTCTAAGAATTCAATACTTGTATATAAACATATAGATTGAGCTTTTGATTAATTCAATGGAGCTTTTTTTATAATTAACATAAAATAAATTTGGGTTCATTATTAGTTCACAGTCGTATGTATTTTTAAGTCTAAAGCAAAATTATTATAATTTCAGATAATTCTGTATAAGACGATATTGGAAGAGCAATTTACAAGGAATACATTAATTAATTAACTGATATAGATGTATAGGGGAGTCGTACGTCACACCATCCGTTTTGTGCGTCATATTTTAGCAAATTCGACCCTATTTCGAGAGCTCAGTCACAGAATCGCTTCGAGTGCTATAAATTTAATACAAAACCAAACTTCGACACCACGCACCCTCCTCCGGTGATATACGATCCGTAATAAAATCTGTTGCGGGTGCAAAAAGCCCACCGCAGGCCATCGATCTTACCTTGGCACTCTTTATTATGCCCTAATGCCGTAGGATTATTCTTTCGCATTATGTCTAATGATGGGTGATGGCTTTCCATACGGCAGACCGTGATAGATGGCGCGAATGTACTGTGGGGTGACTCAACCCCGAAAAAGACTCAATTTCTAGAGTGTTGCACGCATTTTTGAAACGAAATTGACCTTTGGGTATAACTTTGACTAAGACAACCTCTGAAAATAATAGACCAGTGTGATAGATCAGTCATTGTTCACCAAAGTTCAAGTCAAAGTGACCCTTATTTATAAATTATATTATGTCTGAGATATAATTGGAAATAATTATTAACAGACTTTTAATTACAAACTTGCGATACGTAACCTTTGTGTGTATTTTGAAAAGCATTTTCGTCTGATTTGTTTACATACAGACCTGATAATTACCATTTAATTATAAAATAATAATAATTGCTTAAGGCTGAGTATACTTCTCAAAACATACGACTCAAAGATTAGTATGCCATTCATAAAAATAAGTTATGTATTTGGAATTAAGTATATCTTAAGAAATGTACCAAATGATAAATTTTTATAGAAAAGTATTAAAGCTGTATTTTAAAAGTTACTTGCATTGTTCCTGATAAAAGATAAATCTTTTAAATGACAATATTTTACATTTTAAGTATCACAGTATTCACAACGTACATTGATAAATATAATACAATTTAATTCTAAAGGATTTTAGTGAAATTAATTTACTAAGCGTAAGAAACTAAACCTCTTTCGTAAATTAAGTCATAAAAAGTATTTATGAATACTGTCCATTAGAACTTAAAAATATATACTATTAATTTTAATGGATTAGTCGTCGGTGCAGACCATACGTGACAATAGACGGATTCATCACAATTGCTACAATAAGTGCTATCGAGTATTAAAGAAGTATCGAAAACACTTTCGCGATGTTTTCCTAAAAACTATTATTCTATAATTATATTTGCATCCCCATCGATCAAAATATTCAAATAATGTAAGAAAAGAAGTGAGTGCTGTATTTCCTTGAATGATCTTGATAATTTCTTATTTTTTATTTTAATCTTCATTCTTTCTCTTCTGGTTGACTGATATTGGAAACAACATAATTAAATTTGTAACGTATTCATAATATGACCCTACTATTAGCTCTAAAGCACACGATACGGATATACGTTCGATATACTTATCATTACTCCGATAGATTGATAAATAAAAAAATATATTAATGATTTTAATTTTTATAAATTTGTTCAAAATATAAACAGTTTGTACGAGCTCTAACCAAGAGGAAGCCGATCATAGAAAATTGCAAAAACCGCCGCTTCTCTCTTCGCATGCTTTGATTCAACTCGTCGTGCAAGACCCGTAGTTAAACCCACAGCCTATGGACGCACCCACAAAAATGTCATATATAATTAACATATACAAACTGTAAGTGACAATTTTAATTATTTTTATATTAAAAAAAAATCTGGACATATACTTTTTAAAAGCTGCTACATATATGTATTGTAAAAAATGTATCGAATATCGCAATTTATCGTGCACGCGTGTAATCCGCTTGTAATCCAATTATGCGATTTAACATTAGCGCCGTGTCGCGCTCGTGGATTATTGGTGACGCTGCTTGGATTATATCCATGGCCCCATGTAATCCCGCGCTTGTGGTCACAGCTATTATACGAGCCTGGAATTGCTGACGATTGATTGGCGCTGGCACGCAAAATATATACCGGCCCCTATCCACACAAACCTATCCCGGTTAATTATGGGGAGAACGAAAACGACTCGTAAGGATTCTTCTGTGTACTGATTACGAACATTTTTTTGCTGAATTTTTTGTAAATAAACTTACGTGAGGGAAAATTGCGACAGTGCCAGTTTACGGGAAAAATATCAAAATGTCAGAAAGTTAATAAATTAGTGTATTTAAATATTATTTATTTCAATAACAAACGGTCGCTAGAAAAAAATACAGGCGTAGGAATATAAATATTATATTAATAAATAATATGCCTGAATAACAACACCAGTCTGCATAGATAGTTTTCAAATTTTCAAAACAAAAAAATTTTTTTTTGCTAAAATAGGACACCAACGTGAGAAAACTTTTTTTCGTATTGAGTAGTCGCCATGAATCATAAATTTTAAAAGCATATTAATACATATATGTATATAGAAAATACCTTGAGAAATAACTACTTAATTGTCTGTTTAAATAGCAACTTAAATGGACTATTTTATCGAAAAAGGCGGAAAACAAAATCTCATATAAAAAAGGCTGTACGAATATACCGAAACGAAAGCACATAACAGTCTCTTGGTTAGACACTTACAAAGAGATGTTATCTGTCATTTACCTGACATAAATTATAAAGGACTAACGCTTGGTGCAGACCGTACGTGACAATAGTGATTCGGAATATTCTTAACTGCCAAGCGCATTTATATATTGTAATACTAGTGTTTTTAATATGCTTGTTACTGACATTCACATTTGAACGTTTACTTCACAGTTTAAGGCATTAAAATTTTGAAAGCTCTTTAACTTCAACTAAAACACAAACTTTAACCTTCGCACAAACTTCAACCAAGAGGAGGCAGTCTTAAGATCGCTAAAACCGCCGCATCTCTCGTCCAGCTCGACGTCTAGAATCCAGAGTTTTATTCATTTCGAAGACGTCTGAAGCCTATAGATGCACCAACGAAAAAAATTTCGTATATCTAACATATACAAATTGTACATGATAAATCTTTATTTTTTCAGAAAAATTAAATAACTTTGGACTTTGAATGTATGTTGTACATTATATGTATTACAAATTGTATTATTTTTTTTCTTCTGCTAGTAAAAATGCGTATAAAACGACGCACAAGACACAAAACCCCCAACTGTTGCCAATTCTCATAACTTTAAAATTAACTAACGAATGCCTTCGCGACCTACTTTTTAAAAGCTTTGCGGCCTCAAAATTGGCCTGAGAAACAATGTCTCACATATCCCACATACATATATAACACTCTGGAAGTGCAAAGCCGCTTTTTGACCCGACACCATATCAGTTAATAAGATCGTCCGAATTTCCATGCGTCGATATCCAGTCGTGTCGTGTCTCAGAATTCAGATCTATATGCAAATATACCCGTCAGATTTGCCAATGTGACAATCGCGCGAGTAATGATGGTTACAAGGTATATAAGGTTATGGTTATGGTTATATGGTACGACGACAGGTCCGCGGGTCGGTAAGCCAGCCTACTCGGTTTACACGGGCTCATGAGACCCCCTAATACCGCTTAGGGGATTTGCAAAATAATCCACTGTGTATAAAGGGGTTGTATTTTTATTTTGTACACCGCAGAGTATAAGGACATCCTTGGGGTATGAGAAAATCTATTGTTTTTGAAACACTGAGATTTTGAATAATGCATTTATGATGGCGACATCATAATATAAATTTAAAACGATATGTCTTTCGTTTACTAGTAACATATTTATTTAGAGTAGCTTATGACAAAAAGTGTATTTTAAGTGTAGAATCATAAACACTGTTAAAATATATTTTGAATGTATCAATTAATTCAACACTAGCGTTTCTAATATCTAAATAACTCTTAGAAATAATTGTTTTTCAATTATATAATTAGAATAAATAATACAGTATTAATTTGAACTATTTGAAAGCTTAACTTTTAATTATATTTAATAATGCTACTATTATATCGTGCTACAAAATAGCTTTATCAACCAAATAAATATTTGTCTAAAATATTAGTATAGTGTGACTAAAGCAAAATATTTATTAGCTTAAAAATCATGAGATTGACTATAATAATAATTAAATACTCGCTGTCGGTTTGTCACTACTGTGAAGTACCGTAGCTGACGAGTGTGCGAATACCGGACGTTCGGATTTATTTTCAAATCCATAATTATATAACGCAAAAGAACATTTTCGCACATCTACGTTTTAATGTAAGCAAATATACTAATAAACTACGTAGTATTTTAGGGCCCATACGCACTGTCGGCTAGCCGCCGGCGACTAGGGACCGCCGGCTCAAAAACGCAGGTAGCTAGGCTAGGCGGCTAAGCCGAGCGACTCGAGGTCGGGTAGTACATTCGCGAAGAAATTGCAATATTAATTTTTAAGAGAAAAAAATATTATTTTATTTTCAATATAATATTGAATTTCCTTGTATGAAACGCTTTTTGTTTCCCGAATGCAATTATAAATGTATCTGTATTATGTTAATAAAATTAATTTAAATTGAGAAGCAAGAAATAATATAAAATAATTATACATATTATTTCACATTATTTTTTTTTCGTTATCAATATTCATATAAAATTATTGTAAGCGATTCGGGATTTAATTTCTACGATGAGCGTTTCTGTGTCGAAGCCATTTTTTGTGAATGATGTATAAGTCGCCTCGAAAGTCGCTCCTCGTGCGAATGCACTCATCTAAACCCATGCTTTTATAGGTTGCCGCGACAGGCAAGTCACCTGTGCATCACCTCTGCGCAGGATCGCGCCTGACGCTCCGGCAACTCGGCGCCTGCGTGCGTATGCACCCATTTAAAACCATATAAAGTACAGTCGCCGAGCGGCTAGTCGCCGGCGGCTAGCCGACAGTGCGTATGGGCCCTTAGTGTCAGAACTTTCATTAACATTTAAAAATAGGTATACCAATAATAAAGACCAAAGAATTTTTTTCATATGTGTAAAAAATAGAATATAATACAACAAACATACTGACTTATAAGTTTAAGAAATATGAGTAGTAAAATATTTATTTTAATTTATATTTAGACTTGATTAAAATAAAATACTAGTGTTTTTGTAGATAACAAAAAACATTGTTTATAAGTAATTAAGTATGTATTTAATTGTAATCAGAATATTTTATTTGTGAGTTTTTTTAATTCGAAAAACTTTTAACATACGCAAATTTGTGCAAATATATTTTTTAAGTTTAATTCTTCACCATTTTTTTTAGCATCTGTTTTAAAATAATATACTACTTATTGCTAAATAGTCTTGAGCTTAATGTATAGGTCAATTGTTCATATTGTAAGGTTAGTATTAACATTATTTATTTTATTTAAAATATTTGTATAATGGGTCATTATTTTATTCTACATATATAAAATAATAAACTACAGTTTTCTTTGTAGATTGCGCTAGTCTTTGTGTCGGGGTGTTAATTTTTGTTTTCGAAACAACGTTCATTGTTATTTAAATTTTCTGCAAAAAGTAACATCGTTGTGTATAATTTGTATATGTAAATTATGTGTGAAGGTTTTAGGTTTTCTGACGTTAAACTAGAATGCGAAAAGAAATGCGGCGTTTCTAGCGATATTTCATGATCTAAACTAAAGACGGATTTGTATTGAAGTTTCTGCATATTGTTTGTAAATGTTCTACAGTGGATGTTTAAATAAAAATGTCAGTAGAAGGAAAATAAATTTCTAAAAGTATCATAAAAGTGCTATCGCTTGCCAATTAAAAGTTTCCGAATAGCTATTGTGATGCGTCTATTGTTACGTACGGTCTGCACCAAGTGCTAGTCTCTTGAAATTTATAATAAGCAAGTTAATCGGTCCACTGAAACGGTCGTTAAAATGACGATTTCGAGTTTTTTACGACAGTGATTTTGGGTATATATGTGAAGAATTTTATAAAACAATTTAGCGGGTCCCGAAGGAACCGCAATTGGTCTAAAGTTTTGGAATACACGAATTAAATCTCCATGAATATTAAGCTTTTTCCAGAAATATAACACTTTTTTACTGGATTGACTTCTTATATATTTGTTTTAATATAATTAGTTTTTGGTTATTAGCTATTTTATTGTGCTAATTTTTTGGTCTCTAAATCCCGAGACTAAGAAAATATTTATTATAGTATATCATAAATATACAATTAAATATTATTTAATTGTATATTTTATTAAAACAGAAAGACATTAAAGTTTTCTAAAAAAATAATAAAATTAGGTTTAGAATATCTTATATAATTTGTTACTATAAAAAAATATAAAATGACATATAGTTTCATATATAAACTTATATACCTTCTAAACTATATCTGCAAAATTTTATAATATTTTATTTATTTATTTACTGCCATACTACACTTTAAAAAAGCTTTAGTATATAGTATCAAATTAAATACCATACTTATATTATTTTATTTGTCATGTCATGCATTTATATATAAAATTTTAATAACACGTATTTACTAATAAATTAAAATCAAAATATCATTTAGACATTTAAACAAAGAACGCACTGTTTCCACGTCGTAAACATATCACACATATCAAAAAATCTGACGTGAATTTCATAAAATATATGCAAATTCGTTATTAAATACATGCAACACGATGAAAGCGTATTACGTACACACATTCACCCACTTGTCTACTAACATAGATTCACAAAGGTGTATTTAATAAATGGCGCATTATGCGAATAAATTACACGTGTACGATTTTAATCACATCAGGCACTACACGGCTCATATAATGAGCGTATGAAGGTCCTAATGAAATTTAAATATCCAAAGCATTGACGACAGGCAACAGTGTGACGAGAAACTTAATTACAGCGTCCGGAAAATTTTAGGAACAGGGAAATTTTCTCACACTACATGTTTGTGTGTGAAAATCAGTATTTTTGCTAAAATTCTTTCTAGTGGTTAATAATTTTTCGAAATAATTTTTGAAGCAAAGTTTAAAAAAATTTTCCTGGTATAAAGCGACTCAGTATTATAGACAATAAATCTAGATAGAAAATTAAAGTTTATATAAGCGGTAACGTCATAATCTTTTGCCATTGAGTTTTCGGCTCGTTATCTGCATCATCAGGTGAGGTTACGTTAGCATTAACCGTTTCGGTTTAAAGTTAACGATGGCGCAGTCAGCGCTTTGGGGAGTTTTGTCGGACGAGGATCAAGTGATTTTTGGTTAAGCCCATGTTTTGTATACATGGTATACGTATCTTGTTTGGCTTCATTGAAATTGATATCTGGTTAATCTGAAAGGAAAGTATATTTTTTTATTAAAATGCATACTTCATAATATACAATATTTAAAACACATTGAGCTTGAAACAGTTCACAGCAATAATAAATTATATCATGTAATGCGCAATACTATACAAGTTTAACTTAAGTTAATCAAATATTTATTATTTTATAGTCATAAAATATTCAATAGATTAATAATTAAGAAAATTAATTTTAAACTGCGTCCAATATAAAATTAATAATTAACACTGTTCCTGTGTAGTACGGCAATATTGGAGGCGTATTTTTGTTAGCAAAATGTATACGGCAAACGTTTTTATTACCCTTTGTTAATCTCGTGCAATTTTAATATTTTTGACCTTTTTGCCTACTTGAAATACCTTTATATAATATTTCAAGAACAAAGAGTGACAAATCTATTTGTAATTTGTATTTAAATTAGTGAATTTACCACTAGCAGAATTTAATTTGGCGACACACCTACCATAAGAAATCGCTATGCAAAAGTATGTGAAGGAAAGTATAACATAAACATCAATGTTTAAAAAAAAAGTTTTAAATAACTAATGAATTATTGTTATAAATGTATTTAATTAACTTCATACACATGCCTAATCAATCACTATTCTGTTATAATAATATTTTAAATTAAAAAATATTTATTAAAATAATAAGTTAGTTAATAAACAATAAGCTTGCAATATTTCATTTTATTTTGTAAGTTCCCATTCTTACCAATCCTATCATAAAATCCAATGAATAAATCAATGGAAAACCATATCTAATTACCAAGTAGTATTTAAACCACTCTTAGTAAAATTAGTTTAAAATATTATAGAAGTAATATGTTAATATCTAAAGCGTTTTCAAAATGCGCTATTTGAAAATATCAGATGTGTAACAAAATACGGAATACATTAGTGCTTTAGTGCAACGAAGCTAGGATAAATGCAATTCGATACCGCAAGAAAATGTATGCACATAAAAACAATCTTACTGAAACCCCGTCGTTTCTAAGTACATAATAAAACAAAAATAGAGCTTCTAAAATACTTAAATAAATATAAATAGTAATATTATTTTAAATACACTTAAAGTCCATATTTTTAACCCTAAATAAATAGTTTAATTGAAGTATTTTTTTAAATGTTAATATTACCAAAATGAATTTGTTATATTTATATTAATAAATGTTAGTTTTATATATTTTATGGTTTCTTTAAAATGCGACATTAGTTTGCAACAATAAACATTTAAAAAAAAGGATTAAATAATTTTATTAAACTTATTTACATACAAAATAGTAAATGGTTTAATTTATTTCAACTCGATTAGTGAAGTTAACTTAAATTTTTGAATATTAAATTTCTGTCAAACACAGAACCAAAGTGATTAAGCAAAATACTTTTTATTGAGACGTGTTTATGTATTATTATTGAAAGAGAAAGCAATTACGCACAAAATTTTAAAATGTGCGTAATTATGGAATTCAAACGCGACGTATTTTTCGTAATAATACAATTTTATTTGCATTAAAATTGCAATATGCAATCAAAACAAAATTAGTTTAAAAAAATATAGCACATTCCCAGAAATTATAGATAAAAAGCCAGACTAACCTTTGAATTTGATAATCTAAAACCATTGGTTTTTAATATGATTTACTCAGGATCATCATGAATTAAAGCCCCAGCACCATAACGTATATATATTAATATCAATCTATCACTACTATGTAACTTGTGATTTAATTATGAATAATTTGTATTAAATTATGATGAATTTATCACTTACGAGTCATTATGAGAGGCATTAAGCGAATATTAAAACATCTTAAATAACCAAAGTATAACTATAAATAATTGCGTTGTATATAATATATTTGCGTTAACACAGTCAGTTCGAGAGCTATCCATTTCATCATGCCTTAGCCTATTAGCTCTAAAGCACACAATACGGATGTAAGCTAAATATTCGTATCATTACTCCTGTTTATATTTTTAAAAATTTATTTAAATTAAAATCATTACTATGTTCAAGATATGTAGAAACGATAAGTATATCGAACATTTATTTGTATCGCGTGTTTTAGAGCCAATATTAGAAGGGTAAACTCAAACTTGCTATCTCTTTCTTAATTATAAATATAGATGAAATGTATAGCTCTCAAACTGACTATATTAAAGCAAATAGAGTATAATCATAATATGAATTTGTCATAAATTTAATTAGTTGTTAATTACTATTAAATAATTATTCGACGCAAAACATTCTTATTACATATAAATATACTTTTTTTTTTAAATGAATTTATATTTAAATTTAAGGATTTAATTTAATTTGCAAAAAGTAACGTTTACGTTATTCATACAACAAAAATATGCACTTTATTTGTTCTTAGATCCTCATTTAATGGATAGATAGATCCTCATTAAATATTGATTACATGAATAGCTCTCTGACTGTGCTAACGCAAATAGAGTATAGATACAAACACGAAACTTATGAGCTACAATAGGGTTACTATTAGACATTCGAAACCAAGTGTTTAAATACTGAATATATTAAGCTGTTTTTTAAACTATTTACTATTCAAATATTTATCAAGCTTAACTTTTTTGAAGTCAGGGAGAACTTATGAGTAAAAAAAAATCGCGGAGCACCAAAATCAAAGAGTGAAAACAAATACTTACAGACATTACTTTATTATAAATAAAACATATAGCATATAAAAAATATATACATATTTGTAGAAACTATACCTTAAAATATTTTAATGAAATTTATTTAAAATGAAAATGATTTCGGCTTTTGCAGATTTCTGCGACATTAAAAAAAAAATTTAGCTCCAAAAATTTTATGTCGAGTTTCAGAATTTTTGGCAGCAGGTATAATTAAAATTCAACAAATTAAATCACTTAATGCGCTATTGTTTATAAAATCTAAATAAATATTCTTGATACATTTAAGTGTTTTTTAAACTATAAATAATTTTTTTCAAACCTATTTTTAGCTTCTGAATAACTTAATGAATATATTTTAAAATATAACACATAAGAGTCTGTATTTTAAAAATAATTTTTGTATAATAATTATTAATGGAATATATTAAATTAAATAATTTAATAATCATTTAAGATAAGCAAATTATTTAAAAAAAATAAAATCATATTATATAAAATTGTGGTAGTGTTCCCTTTCGCTCGCTCGCGTGTTAAGTGACGAGAGTGAGTGAGAGATATGGGCGTGCGTTACATTCGTTTCGTATGCCCATTTCTTCTTACTCACTCTCATCACTTAACACGCGAGTGAGCAAAAAGGAATATATTTCACCGTACGCGCCTGATTAATAATGCCAGTATTTAAATTAATAAAAATTAATATTCAATAAAAGAATTTGAATTTATTTTATTATTTTTATTTATTTTGCATTTATTAAAACCAAAAATAATAGTAAGGAATCATAAATATAAGGAATGGGTCAATTTCTTCCAGGCTTACTCTAGAATTTTGGCTGGTTTTCATAAGTCGGCTACATGCATATGTAGGCTCTTCGTATTTTTATTCGCACATAAAGATATAATATCACTGGCATAATCTGAGAGCCTGTCGAAGAGCGTGATGTACGGTCTCGAAACCAATACGGTGCGGCATCGACGCCAGTAATTCACCACTCGGCCTGAGACCGCCCGCGGACTTCTTCTGCGCTTAACAATTGAAAACCAGTGATTCGAAAACGTTCGACGACTTTAAAGTGTACGTTTTGCGGTAGCGCAATGTATGAGATACGTGTACGTGAAATAGTGCTCCAAATGCCAAATGTGTATGTGAAATAATACCATGATATATATTTGTTACCTCTAATATTATTTCACGTCCACTAATTCCAATAATAATACAGATATATTTTATTTAATAGTTAATTCTTCGGTAATCTTTACCTAAGCCCTTCTACGTATTTTATCTATAAATACCTTTATTACTTAGAGTCGTGACCTTATATATATGTATGAGTAATAATATATACTTAATAAATAGTTTAAACACTAAACATTAAACAATATATAACCAACGTTTTAATTAATATCTCTACGCTATTATTTTAAACATAAACTAATATAAATTAAATAATATTAAGTTTGACTAACATTAAAATATATATTGTTGAAAATACACAAAAGCACTTAAACTCCTGTATTCAATATAAATTATCCATATTTATTAAAACAATAATGATATTTTATTCAAATGTTATTATAAGTTAATCTAGAATTTAATTATAATAATTGGATTTGTATCTACTTAATATATTCATTAAATAAAATAATATATTACGTATGTATTAAAAATATTTATTAAATAAAAAGTAAGGAAATAATTAGAAATTAATATCGGAAATAACATAGTCTGTAAGGTCTACACTCATAAACTAGAGGCCACTGACTCACTCCTTGACAGCATGCTTAAATTTTTATTTATAAAAATGCTGTCATCGACTTACGTTAAGTTACGACTTATTTTTTTGTCGAACAAGTGTCTATCACTTTTGGATATTGTCTACTTTTTTTCATTACAGGTAATGATGATCTTTAAGAATGGTTACCTGACAGTGCCAACCGTCGCGATACAAATGTAACACGATCATAAATTAATAATAATTCTCACAGAGTTTCATTCTCTCGATCACATGTTGCTCAGGTGCGATCTTGATGCTGTGTATAGTCTTAAAAAATTTGTGATATTAAAAAAAATTGTGAACAGTCTGCGATACTTGAATTTTTTCTTAACATTTAGTTCGTGCGGTACCCATTTTTTTTAATTTAACACATTTTCTATGGATATCAGTTTATTTTAAATATATGTAAGAGCAACTTATGTTGCAAAAAGTCATTTATCAATTAGCTTTTACAATGTTTCTCAATCTTTCGAGGTCTTCCGTGGGACTCATTTTCAACGCCTTACAAAATAAACACGACGTCCTTTCCTCTTCTATTTATGATATGTTTGTCGTTTTTATAGAAAATTTACGGGTTGAGATAGTTGTAGCGCCTTTTTCTATGACTTGGGCATTTCTGCATGGGTTATGAAAATATCCATATGAATAATCCGAACGTCGAAGCTCAGTTTCGTTTCACTCTCTCCCTCTCTTCCCATAAAAACATTGCAAATTAACCACCAGCGTGTTCCCCGTGCAATATTAACATAAAACACGTGTTTTCTTTATAGCCGCCACAACGTACAGCTTGCGTAACACGGGAGCTGGAATTGTTTCCTATCCCCGGGGCACCGCGAATGTGAGCAGCATCACCTGGGCACACATTACTACTATCACGCGTTAGTTTCAGACCAGACGAAGTAAAGGTACATACGATATGTTGAACGAGATTGGATGCGACAAAAATCTTCTAGGAAAATTAAAGAAAAACACAATTTTAAGGGGACGCGGTTTTTGCATTCTGCGGTTTTGCGTAGTGTCTCTTTTGGGAAAATGTGCTTCTTTGTACAATATCCATTTATATTTTTGCGACGCCTTGCGGTGCCTAGTAACTGTTTTTTTTTTATCCTAATGATACTAATAGGGTATAGCAGTACTGAATGAATACAAATTTCTTTAATTACCACTTTATCATCAATATCTTTTTTGGTATGACAACCCAAGGTTGGTTTTCGCAGATGGTTTCCTTAAGGAATGTTATCCATCTTATGGTCCTGTGCCAGGTTACTCCAGTTGTTGGCTTTGGCTGCACTGGCATATATTAGCATTGGTCCATCAGGCTTGTTATCCAGCAATTGCCTCAGCGATTGAGTAGGGACCATCCTTGCAAAATAGCCTGTTCACCGAAGTATTTATATTTTAATAAAGGTACAGATAATCCCTCATTGAAAAAGCTTTTTTTCACTCAGCTTTCAGTAGAATTAAATCGAAATACATTTTATATTATATAATATATGCGACCAGCACCTTTTTTTTAATATTTTTAATAACTAATTGGTTTTCTATATCTTCAAGATTCAGCCACTCGAATATTTATAATTTGAGAGTATCTCCCGACACAACGTGTCTGGATATAAAATAAATTTTGATATCTCTTAAAATCTTCTGTATTGTTTGAATCTTGAAGATAGCTCAATCTTTATTGATTGAATAACTTTAGAAAATTCTTAAGTTCAATTAATTTTATCTGGTTCATCGTCTCCTTTTTTTTTTATTCAGATAATATTTTAATGTGTTGAATACTGCGTCACGATTAAATGCATCAAATTTTGCTTAAAATATTTACTTTGATCAAATCAAACATGACAATTATGTTTTGTTAACACCTTGCAGTTTAATATTTAATTTTATATGTAAGTACAAATAAATAAATAAAAATAGTTTTGTATTTCAAATAGTTCGTATCTCGATTCTAAGTTCATATGTAGTGGTCAAAATGAGATGAGAAAAAAGTTCATAAGTAGAGCCGTTCGTAAGTCAAAATACCACTGTTTTATAAATTTAAAATCTTTATCATAATGATTTTTATATGAAGAACAAATTAATATTGACGTTTTTAAATCAATAAAAATTGCAATAAATTATTATTATAAATCAAATAAATAATTGTATGCGTTTATTTTTGTAGATAAATTGTTTTAAATAGCTTTAAAATAGTATGTCAAATTGAAATATATAAAAAATAATTAGAAAATTAATATTTAAAGCATATATCTAGCCTGAAAACTAGTTTCTTGATTTAAGCAATAACAAATTGCAGATAAGTTATTTTTTTGCTCATTAAAAAACAGAGAACTCATACTTGTCCTAATAATAACATTTTAAACATCCTTCACAACATAGCAGCACCAACTTTCCGAAAATCTCTCGAATATCATGTTTTTATGCATATCAAAATAAATTAGTAAAAAAAATATTACAAGAAAAAACTGCTTATCTTGAAGAAACTAACGTTTAGATAAGTACACATAAATATTATAGTTTCTCATAAATTTCACCCCTTATACGCAAAGGGGGATTTTCCAAGATTTTTCAATCCTTAAGAAAAAATAAGGGTGATACTGTGACATATAGCGAATATGATGAGATAAGAAAAGGGATGAAACTTCCCCCTAGACGGGGTGAATATGAAATCTTTCAATTATAGCTCGCAAACCAATAAAGCGCCCACAAAGTGATTTATTTATTTCACATTTTTATTTTATTTTTCAGACGTTTGCCTATTAAAATATAGTATCAGACTAAAGTGTTTTATGTCAATAACGATGGAAGTGAACTTTCAAGGGTAGGTAAATACACTTGTGCTCATTCACCGTGACGATCGAAAGGAATCAATTTCAATTTTTAACGAGGCACGCGAATGCTTTGTTGAGCAACATTGCTTAGTTTTTATTTTTATTGTGGGTAGTTGTGAAAATATATGCGATCTGTGAAAACAACTAATAATTTTATTTGTATTAAACTGATAAATATTTATATATTATATAAAAAATATAATAAAAAAAGTTATTTCACCATCGCAAGACGAACTCAAACAAGGGTTATAAAATATGGATTTTCTCCCCAAATATAAAAGAGCAGTAATCTCCAAAGAGCAAGTATTTTACTATAAATCCAAATGCTGCCTACATTTTATATCACCACGTCTATTGGTTTATTATAAACCGTGACCGGAATGTAATGCTACTTGGCCATATATAATTTGGGAATTTATTACAAGCTCTTTGACCTTCATCGTAAATTTTACTATTATTGCAATAACAAACGGATTCCCCCAAAAAACTTTATAGTCTATAACTAAGGATCGACCAATCGTAAAGATCTTGAAATAAAAAAACACTGAATTAATAATTAAACGCACATATTAAAATACAGTTCAGAATGTGAAACTAAATCTATCGAAAATGCTTAATGAAGCTACTGTTAATGTAATAAATATACTCGAATATAACAATTCATTTTATTTGAGAATATTATACAAACCGCTTTTTTCAGTTTTGTAAAATTAAAAAAAATATCAGTTATTTTTTCGCGAACTATTATTAACCCTTCATACAGTTAAAAATGAACAGCTCTATGTATATTATTTTAAAATAAAAAAAACGTAAGTATATAATTAGATTCAGGATAGTTTTATTTATGATATTCACATAATGCAATGTTGAAGAAATATTGAAGATGAAGCTTTTAGTATTTATACACAACTTAAAAAATAATATGTTACCACAGTATTTTAATAAGTATTTAATAATATTTAGTTATATGAAAATGAGTACGGCCAGGGAAATAATGTACGGATATTTAAATTTGTATAATAATATTCTTAGAACAATCCGCAAATATAAAAATGTAGCAGGTTTCCAAAATGGAATAAAGAAACACCTTGGTTCATTAAGAAATAAATTTAGCAGTTGTTATATTCCTGTATATTTTTATATTATGCTTTATATCTATGGTATGATTAAATTTGTTAAATGTAAAAATTAGCGCTATTAGCTAAATAAATTAATAAATAAATAATAATATACTATTTCGAAGGTAATACGGTTTTTTTGTACGCTATGTACATATACTTAATTCCACGTAAGAGCGAGCGGGCGTTGTTTATTATTTCCTTCCATTTGAACAATAATTAATTTTACCTAATATTTTATTTATACATATTTTTATATTTTTGCTGCTTATATTTTTTTTTAAATGGCATACATATTTAAAATATTAAAATAAGGCATTTTCCAATATCATATAGTACGATTCACTCAATTTATTTGCAATTTATTTAGAGGTTATAATTGTAAATAATATACATACATTGAAATTTAATCTAAAACAAATAATGCTGTCATACACATATTTTAGTTGGTGTTATACAAAATTTTATTTACACGCAAACTTTATGCGTGGCACGTAATTTCGATCAAATCCCACACTGTGCGTCCATTTGTTTTTGATCGAAATTGTTTTTTCTTCTCTCGTCTATACTCGCAGATGTTTGTATTTATATTTATTTATTTTTTCGGCTCTCGCGTATTTTCGAAATGAAAAATGCAAAACGAAGAAACAGAGGGGGGAAAGTTAATTATCTCGATAAAGAACAAATTTCAATTTGGTAATGGAAATGGAGTTGCCTCATTATTTATTCAGACCCACGCACTGGCTTCACTTTTCACAATAAAAAGTCAAAATAAATATTCAAAACGGTGAAGTAGAAGTAGAAAAATTAAAATAGAAAAACGCCAAATCAGACAAAAATTATCATTTTTATGGCGTCCGAGTCGAATCGAAAATCGTGGCTAAAATTTCTCCCCTTTTCCGGAAAGTTTTATATTCTGGCGAATGCGGTTTTTAATCATCCAAATGGGGTGGATTTGATTGAACGGAGGGTTCGATTGGAAATTTGCAACGGGAAAACGCACTCGAATGAATTTAACATAACGTGAGCAAATTGTAGTAAATAAACCGGTGGCATTTAAGTATACCATCGGTTCAGTCCAATTAATTAAAACATCAGGTAAAAACCAAAAACTATACGAAAATAGGTATATTTATATTTATTTAGTTACAAAATACACACCAATTAGTAAAAATTCTCTCGACATCAAAATATTTAATTGTAAATCTTTATTATATTATTTTTCCTTAATTTTATAACAAAGCAAAAAATATTATTTAATATATATTAAAAACATCATTAAAAACCTTAATCGCTATATATTATGTATTGTTTTGTTGAGATGAATCTCTTAAGAAGCTTTCATTAAAAAATGATAAATTAGCTAATAATAAATATTTTTAACCTATTTTAATTATTTAAAATTAATTTCTCATGTAGCTGTGCATTATAACTTGTTTTTTTTTGTCATTAGCGTTTTTAGTAATACATATAAGATATTCTATATGAGCTGAAGAATTAAATTATAAAATAATAATTTATTTCAATTTTATAGATACTATAGAAATAAAAAAAGCTATAAAATAAATTAGTGCTTAGCATTGTCAAAAATTGCTTATTCGCAAGATCTCTTTAATGTTGTTAAGCATTACTTTTTAGATAATTTAGTTTTATTTTTATTTGTTCGAAATCTCTAAATTTTTTTCAGATGATTTAAATTCTCACATCTAAATTTTAAGCTGAGATTTTAATATATGTTTAACTGTTAACTCATAACACGTATGTAATAACAAATAAACTTAAGAAACCATATTGGCAAAATAGATAGCGAAAAACCACGTATTATAAATAAATGTGGCATTTAAATTATAACAATTAAATTATATTGCCGTTAAGACTGCATAATATGCTTTAAAAACACCTAAAATAATGAAATATAGCGTTCGAGATGTAAAACGTAATTTATATTACGGTTAAATGTCAACAACCAGTTGAATATGACAAGAAATTAAATGAATTAGTTATTTCTTTTGTATGAAAAATAAGCACAATATATTGTGACCGTAAAAATATATTAAATAGTAAAAAAAGCCAGTCGCATAATGGTTTAACTATACCTCCAAAATTCACTCCATTTGCTAAAGTTGATTAAATGATACCACGTCAGGCGACCGTCTAATAATTATTAAATATTATTTAATCAATGCTTGTTTAATGCAAAGCCATTTTTTTTTATAAGGTTTCAAAGCCTAAAGATATATATTAAAATAATTAGTTTTTTATTAGAAAAATAGACCAGTGGTGTATTTGGTAACTGATTTAATTTCCAAATAAACCTAAATGTTTTTTTTTAATTTGTATTGTTTCTATGGGATATAAATTAGTAATTACTATATAATTATTAACCTGATCGATCATTACAGATTATGTTTTCCTAGATTTATCTTATGTCACAAGTGAATATTGTGATGATTAATTTAAATCGAGATAGGTCGTACATAATAGGTATAAAAAAATCCTTAATAATAAGCTAATAAGGAATAAAAAAATCGGAATGCATGGCTATTGTGCTAATCTTGGTTCTCTACCGATTTTTATTGTAAAATATTAAGCCAAACTTGTATCGTTCTTATGATTTCTAAATGACAAACCCTTACAAAAAATCCATATGCATCGTTTGTTAAACCATGTCATAAATTTACCAGTTTCTTGTTATGATTAATAAAATTTTAATAATAAATAATGACATAAGCTAAGCGTTCATACAAAAATCTATGCAGTCATTTTTAATCAAATTGCGTTAAAATAACTATTGATATTTTTATAACACATTTGATAAAATATATATTAATATATAAAAATACAATGTGCTGAATAAATCCTTAAACTCGTAGAAATATAAAAATACAATAAAAATTACTGCATTCCTGTTCCATTTTAATTACCTACTTAAATGTCAATCTGAGTTTGGTTCTATATTTATGTTTACCTAACCGCATTAGTGAGTAAATGATAATTTTACTAATCCAGGTTTTTTCTTGGTCAATTATTTATATGAAAAGCACGACAGACGAGTGATATAAGTCGCTGACTATTAACTTAAAAGACCTGGGTTTAAATTCGATATAAACATTACTGTTAATTTTATCGTGTTTGTGTAATTATAATTACGATCTTAGGTTGACCTAAATTTTCATAAGCTGTATAGAAATTGTTTATAAGAAATCTCTAATAATAATCTACTTTAAACCATCTTACATTAAAATAGTAATTATAAAATATGTAATAAACAATTAAAAAATATATTTAATATACTTATTATAGTTATTATTTTTTAATATAAATAAGTATTTGGTCTAATAACGTAGCGTCGTCAAGGGCTGTGAGTCTTAAAATCAGCAAAAAGAGCCTTAGCAAAAATAACAACGAAATTTGTTTGTAAACTTGCCCTAAACGCTAAAAAATCTCTTTGCAATCTTCTTATATAACGTAATCCAATTATTTTTTTCTTTGAACGGTGAAAAAAAATAACAACAGCAGCAAAAAACGAATTGATAGCACTCCCGCTGGAATCAGGTATTCAGGAAAAAGCAAAAGAAAAACACCTAACACAACGAATTATATTCGCGCGTAATGATCGTCTCACTTATATTATAATATATTAAACGATGAAGTCATCGCTGCGTCGGCGTATGAAAAAATAATGTTTCACGTGATAAATAATATTTTTCGTTGGATTATGTTTTTTTATGAAAGTGGAATATGATGTATATAAAAAGGTATGAACGAGGTTTAGTCTTGCCGAGTTCACTTGACAGGTAATGAAAAATTGCTTATCCGTTGTGAAATTTATGCTCATCCACAGGGGGAAAGCTCTTCGAGTGTAGCACTTGATTTTCTACTTGCACATTATTGGCTTAATTCGTTTACTATACATTTTTTTAGTGCTTTATTTCTATTTAAAAACTTTAATTTTAAAGCACTGCCAAAATAAGTTATATTGTATTAAACAATAAATTAAAGATTCATAGATTGAGATCTTTAGAATGAATATGAGCATTTAAAAATATTTATTTTCAAAAAATATTAGTATTTTAATAATGAATAAACTAAATATTACATATTTTTTCAAGTGTTTTACAGGCGCGCCAAAACCGGGATTTCCATTAACTGTCCAATTTGCTTACATATGATAACTCTTCTGTCATCTGTCAAGCGAACGCCGCGCATGGTGCAGTTTAGTGCAAATAAATAAGCAGTGATATATGTTATAATCACAGAATCTTTCTTACAGAGTGTTAATTGAATTTTATTCGAAATGATGTAGCAGTTGGAATTATAGTTAATATAAACGTAACTTTAAATTATGAGTGTGCCAATAAGTGATTGATTATATGAATAATATATCATGGTTATTTCAACAAAATTATTATTGACTTTCAAGGATCAAATATTAAAAGACAAACAGCAGTGATTTGGCAATTAAAGATATACATACCATATTACAATGGTATGATTAGCATGGTAGTAATAACTAAAATCTCATATTGGTATAAGCAAAAAGTTACATTTCACCAATTATATAGTATCATTTACAGTTAATTTTCAGAAGCAATGAAAAATCTAATTACATTTTCGTATTGCAAACAGTTAAAATATGGCAACTTATTAGTTGAAGAAGAGATGCCAAACTATGTTTTTAATCTTCTACGGTACTTTTCATTTATTTATTGTTCTTTGGTTCTCGTTTAAATTTAATTTATGGATTAAATTAGTAGTAATATGTATTCAATGTTTAATTTTTGAAAAACGTCTGTTTATTTTTAATTATTTTTCAGAAGCAATGATAAAATAATTTGATTACATATATGGCGAGAACATAGAATTGGTACATATAAACAAAAAGTGAATCATCTCAAGTTGAAGTCACTGTCAGTCAGTATTATCTTTTTATAAAGGACATACTACATAAATTTGATGTAACTGAATATCTTGAATTTAACTGTTCTATAACAAAAATTATTGTACAGAACAAAAATTGATAAAAAAATTATAACGTAAATACATATTTTGCAACATCTGAATTAAAAATATCCCCCTCTTAGATATTCAATCACATATGTTCAATCATTGTGAAATCTCATCTATTAGATAGATCACATCAAATAAACTACACGTTTATAAGCTAGCCATTGGCTGATATATTGCGAATCGTCGCTCGAAACGGAAAGATTAAGCTTATTTTTTTTTGGTGCAGTAATGATATTAATTTCTCTGTGTATACAACAACTCATTTACTACCCTAAATATTATCACTATAAGACACAAAAAACGCGAAAAACAAAAAGGCAAAAGCCTATAACTGACGTTATAGGACAATTATAAAATAAATTAAAATATTTGCATCCTTGGCTAATAAGTATGTCATATCATTGTCAGTTCTCTGTGTGAATATTGTAGATTTAAATTATTATACATAGTTTTTATTGCTCATAATTATTTTTGAAAAGCCATGACGAGCAATAACCTTACGCATAAATATAACCAAAATTCTTAAGATAAGTAACCCCCTGCATCACAATCATTATCACACGATCACGTTAAAGATAGTATCCCCAAATATCAATGGATAAAAAATAAGTTTTAATAACATTTATATGGTTTTATCGACATTAACTTAACGTTAAAAATGTACCTGATTTACTCACAATTCTAATAATTATATTCAGTCAAATATTACGAATATGCCAATGTGAAAAATCAGAAGCAATGATTTTTGTGAATTACAAATGAAAAAAAACTCACTTTTCTGTCTCTCGGATTCTATCGATAAAACTGAAAAATTTAAGATTTCATTACAAATATTGGTTTATAATTGTATGTATTGTTTAATCAGTGTATACATATAATCCTTACACGTATTATGTATATATTTAATTAGTTAAAACATATCTAGTTAGTTTGCAATCCGAACTTTTATATTCAGTAAAATTGAACAACGGACATGAAAAATTAATGAAAATGATTGTTACATTGCTGTCGTCCATTTTGTTTTATATTTAAATGATGGTTTCTCATTGGTCGACAGTCAGAGCCTTTTACTAAAAACAAATGAATTTAATACCTCGAGGTTTCGAAATAAATCTAGCAATTCAATTTTTATTTTTAATAATTATAATTAAATTTATTTCTTTTGTTTACTTTTTATTATTATAAACCGTTAATACAAATCTATACGATTTACAGAGTAGCAAATGCACGTAGCGTTTTATTTTAAAGCGAGCGCGTCCGGAAACACCTAAATAAATGTGTTATATCTTAAAAATCGTAAAATAAAAATAAAAAATTTATTAAGGTTGTTTAAAAAGATTATTGTAAGCAAAGTTTTAATATTTAATAGATCCACCCTTAGGTCTAATAACAGCTGCAACCCTTTTTGAAATACTATCACCTAATAACTTACAGGTTGAAAGAGAATTTTTTTTTTCATTCCATGTGCATTTTTATCGCAGCTCAATTTTGGATATGCAATTGTGTTGGGAAACCATTTGCTTAAATTTTGTTTAAAACCTAGACTTTAATGCTTCCGCCACAATATTTAACTTTGGGTACTACGCAATCAGCTAGACATTCTTCTCCGACAAGAAAAAAATCATATACGTCGCACGAAAATACTATTGTGTGTTGTTTTTGTTTCTATCTGCGCTGCAATAACAGTTTTTATCGAGAAACTGCAGCTTATTGGCAGCTTACTTCAGCGAGTTTATGCAAAAATCGATAACAATTTTACACGTATTATATATTATTTAAAAAATGTAATTAAAAACCATTCAAAAATTTAAATATTATTTTTTTTATATAGTGGTACAAATTACATACATATGATATATGTATATAAATTTACATATATAGAAAATTTACAATTCAATTTTTTATAAGATTTTAAACGTGGCTGTTGTAATTAAAACATAATTGATTGTCAAAATATTATATATTAATTTACCTATAATAATAAATAAATTATTTAAGGCATACATTGCTCAACAAAATCTTTATAAATTTTAGCAATAATTTATTTTCAGGTATGTTAGTATAACAAATGTTAACTTAATAACAATTACCATAAATATAACAGTCCATAATACTTTTATTGGCGCCACTCGAGCGCGATCAAAGAAATAAATTTCATTCAACTCCAGGTTTACTCAAAGGCCTTTGTTTATTGTGATATCTGGGCAAAGCAAACTCGCAGAATATTCATATTATAAATACACGATTATTTTAAATTCTGCATAAATAACTCACAATAGTCCCTCATCATACCAATTATTACTGCTAGCTGTTTGTGTGTATGTGCACTAGCATCACAAATAGAGCAGGTTTTTTCAATCTTTACATAGATTTTCACTTAGACACAAACAGAAGTTTTATACAAAGTTAATTATATCGGTTACCATGCAACAACAACAAATTTAACGTCGTTGTTGCCTAAGAGTCTGCCCCTTGTTTTGTGGGGGCGGATGGGAAAATGCACCCCTCGAACTTTCCCAGTCTGAGGGAAAGAAGGGCCAGATGAAGGAGTCGTCGGAAGCTCCGCTACTTTCCAGACAACCGAAACTTAAAGAATTTTCTTTGGCGAAAGTTCCCGGTGGAAAACGGGACGTTTTGTTATTCCCGACAATGGAGCAGGGTGGCAAGGGTTGTTTCCGGGGGTTGTAGGGTCCACTGTGTGCTATCTGGCGCGCATACATTAACGCGCCCGAACACCTCTATGACGTCATTTCCGGCGCAGGAATGCCCAGGAAGTGTACATCGGGAAAGAATATTGCTTCGGGTGGCGCCGTTCTCCTTTTTAAGATTTTTTTCTGTAAAGTGATTACCGCGGTAAGGTTCTTGGGTCACGCACAATTGTACTTGCGTTATACAGGTTTTTTATATTATATATAAAAGCCTTACGTTCTATGTATGTATATGTATATAAATACCTACATATACATGCGTTTGTATACATATTGTATTATATAAATGTTTTTTCACGTTCGTACAAAAATTAGGGTTTTCAGCGGGTATTTTTTTTTAAATGCTCAAAATGAATTATAAATTTAATTTCTTTTTTCTCATTGATACTATATATAGTATATATACATCTCTTCTTAATTAAGACCAATTCATTGATAGATCATATTATGTCAAATTTGAAATTAATAGTAAAAGCTTATAATATCGACAATGATATAAATGATCATATTATATTGATTATAGAATGTCTACATAATATTAAAATATTATTTAACAATCGTAAACCAATTAAAGAGGTATTAAAAATTAATTGTAGACAACTTTAAAATATAATAAAATCTTCTAATATAAATTATAAGAAAAATTCAATAAAGACTCTAATAATTTTATAAATAAAATTGAAACCGCTACGAGTAAAAATATACATAAAACATCACAATCTACAAGCAAAGAGTGGCAGGCCATTTCTGTGGAACGTTTGCTAAGTCTGTCCTCTACGATGATTAAGCTATATGTGTCCTGTGGCTCGAAATTCATTATCATCTGTCATTTAGCAGAAAAAAAAAGTTTTGTAAACAAATCGATGAGTCACCCCTTTGTCTCGCCTTACATACTAACATTTTTTTTTATTTCGACTTTGCTTGGCGTATTCTAATGTCTCAACTGTTTATAATAAAGCTGATTTTGTCTTCATTGACTTTTAGGTTTTTTTAAATATTGTTTATAAAATTTTATAATTTAAAAAATTAAGAAACAAATTAGTTACAGCATTTTATTTTTAATAATTATTATTTCATAAAAAATCTAATACTGTAAAAAACACTGATCTCACATTTTATCATTTTTTTACTATTTCTTAACTCAAGTAAGCTTTATTCTTAGATATGTTCATATACATTTATATTTAAATGTTTTTTATTAGTTCTTACAATGAGATTTTTGATAGCCAATACTGCGCGTCTCTGAGTAATTTTCAGATTGATATCATATTATTTTTTATCAAATAGCAGTGTTAATTAGTTTCAGTTAATTAAATTATTATAAGTCATATAACATTTACCCATATATTAATTCAGTTTTTAGTGAATAAAATTAGATCAAGTGCCACTTTTAAGTGCCCCACTTTGAAATTTCTCACGTAAACGTAGACTATGAAATGTAACTTTTACTTTAGTTAAGGTCGCTTCAGATTTAAATGATTCAATTTTAAGATTTTCCCCCTGTCTACGTCGGGCGTGAAAAATGTGCCATTTAAAGCCGAAAGTGAGAACTTCATCTCAAGATGAAATTTCGAGACAAAGTAAAAAAAAACAGGTGTACATGGGTAGAGAGACGAGAGAGAGCGCAATATGAAATTTTGTCTTGGAAAAAGACAATATACCTCGGACACATTGTAAGTAAGTGCGGTACGTGTCGCGGTGGAAAACTTCCTCGTGCACTAGTTCGAAGAGCGGTGAATATTTGAAAATTATCCTCTATTATGACCACCCTGTGGTTATACGTGGCTGCTATATCATTTACTTGTGTTTTACATCGGCGAGCTTGTTACGTGTGGAGCGTTAATAATAATGAAAACTTTTAAAGCGTTCGATGTGTTGAAGGGTGAAGATTTTTGTATCAGTGTATCGTACTAGTTTTAAAAGTAATTTTATTTTACCTATACGGATATTATAGACATACTGAGAATCTGTGTAATATTTAGTCTTATTTTATTATTTACATTAGCATTATTTTAATATGTATTATCAACACACATTTGTAGTAGGGATAATGTTTTAGTTATTTTCTATTAGCTTAAGTTACATTTTTTTGTAAATAAAGACTGTAAAATGCTTCTAGAAATATAATTCTGAATCAAGAAGGGCAGAACAAAATTAGCAAGAACATCTAATACGGTTCCTAGGTTTGACAACTCTTGCAGCTAGCTGGTTAGAGAGTTGGGTAGGTAAAGTGAAAAATGTGGACGTGAAGACAATAATTAATAAAGACAATAATTTTAAGAAAACACCATTATTTTGGTAACGCCATTCAAAGCAAGAATAATTTGTCGCGAGCTCGATGCAGTTTTTGATTTTGGAAATTCAGCGATTTTAACCGGAGTTCTCAACGCTAGACACGTGCATTGGAATTGTTCTGGCATTAATCGATCTGAGACGACACTTTACGACACGGATACGATATAAAGCTATCCAGAATCACCAATGCATCACCATGCCAACAGCATGACGCAGTCAATTTAAAATACTGTGTTGTGCTTATCCCTGTCAGGGGTCAACGGAAGATATAATAGAAATAAATTAATAAATCTCAAATATGCAATACATCCAAGCTGGTTATCAATAAAATTGTCTTTGACTATAAAAATGCTGATTGGAAGGATTTCAAGAGTATTGTCGAGACCCGTCAAGAGTATTGTCGGGACACGATGATATTCATTATTTAACAACCCTAATCAAACATGCTAAAATATCATCAGTATCCATGCAAAAAAATATACATAATCATATATAAATTAGTATATTGATTAATAAATAAATTTAAATTAAAACTTAAGTAAAATTTCAGAGGCAAAAAATAAGTATCCGCAAGTAAAAACCATACCTGTCTTATTTTTTAAAATATTTTTTAACCTTTTATTGTATATTTTTATTTTTTGTCAAATCGTTACTTATAATATTTATTTTATTATGAACGTATAAAAAAAATTACGAATACAATATTTTTTTGAAAGTATTTATCGTAGCAATTTTTTATCAGAGACTTTAAAAACCTTAAATTTATTTCTATTGATTAAAATGGGTATATATTTTGTCTAATAAAACATTTAAAAAAAAACTTATTATCTAAAACTAAACTGTAAAGAAAAATCTCTTGATTTAAAATCATAAGTTTTATACAGCTCAAGTAAAAAATATACATTATCAATGCGGATTTATAGATTGTCTTTAACACTTCAAAACAATTGCTTTAGATCTTCTGATTATATCTGAATGGTACAGATAATTTTATATATATTCCGTTTATATTACTTCGTAAAAAATAAGGATGGCAAAATTGTTATTGACACGAAATCTATATTCAATGATTCCAAAAACTACAGTAATAGTTTTTTATGGCTCATTTAATTCATATAATTTCCCTTTCGTTACGATTACTGTTGTTTTTATTTGAAGAAAACGTCGAAAATCACCCATTTATGCCTCGATCGATTCGGCAACATGTTGCAGAATTTCGCGTTAAGGTTTCATGTCTGGCGTAGACCTGAGAAGATTACGACATATGAGAGCTTTCAGAAGCAATCGCATCAAAGAACGAATATCGTGACAAAGCATTGTTTCAGAATGAAAGAGAGAACGAAAATGTAATTTTGAAATTGAAAAACTATAAATAACGGACGGTCGTTTGCTTGTATTTATTAATATTTATGAATCGTATCATAATCTTGTTCCAGAAGATAAATTAAATTTAGAAACTATTTATGAGAAATTCACGATGATACAGTCTTTGTTTATAAACTCTTGATCTTATGCTTTTAAATCTATCTGTAGAATTTAATATTTTTTTTAATAAATAAGCAGGGTTTAAAAGTCATTTTGTATTTAAATAAACAACTTTTAATTGTTTTATAATCAACCTTATAAATTTAGTAAGGCTTAACATTTATTAGCAAGTTAAATTATATATTATATATTCTATCAATGTCTTACAATTTATACTAAGTTGATACTCCTTAACACTTGTATTTTTATTCAAGGTGTATTGTAAAAAAATATGGTTATACTGCTAGCTATATGACACTATTTAAGTCATAAGTAGCGATCAGGGCCGCTGAGGGCGAGCCCGGGCCCTGGAAAAACAATGATTCCGGGCCTTATTCAGCAAGTGCTATTGTTGATTTTTCGTTATTTCTTCCTTAAGTAATTTGATCTGAATTTTCAGATCGAATACCTTAATTTAGTGCTACAAATTTACATTCGTTGAATATTTCCTTTCAGATCTAATATTTTTTAACATCCAAAAAACAATAAAGTCAACAATAATTTGACACAAATGGAGCCGCGTTAAAAAGCTACAATCTGTCCCTTTGAATATTAATGTTTATTGTGAAAGTACTACCTAGAAAGTAGGTGCTTTAGAAGGCAATGTGTCACTCCTTTTATGTATATATGTATAAAAAAGGCTGAAGCAACTTATACCTAAAATACATCAGTACATACATCTCAAACAACTGTAGTTCATATTCATTATTTGAGGTCGGTTTTTAATTTTTTTATACATATATTCCTGCTATGATTTTTCCAGAGTCGGGACCTTAAGGAGAATGGATCCCGGGAATTTGTCTCCTCCCTCCCCTCTCGGTAGGCTTGGTAACGATACTGCCAATTACAAGACATGTTAGAATTTTTATCAGAGTTTAGGTATTTCATTCGCCTCACCCTCGTATATATAATACATATGTATATAGATGTTTATTCAACCCAAGTTTAAAAATAGTCCCAAGCAGAGTCAACTGTGTATATTATACAGCTCTCTGCGGAGACGTTATCCATCAACCCGGCTTCGAACCTCTACCTATCTCCCTTTAACCCTTTAACCTAGTCCATAGTATATACACGACGCATTCCCCTTTTCGCAAATCGGATTTGGCGCGACTGCCATACGCCGTGGCCATAATGCAATTTGTTAAAACGCGGACAATCGGCGCGCGTCTACAGAATTTCATCAGGGGTCTTCGGGGACCCCGCGGACCGGCCGTAACTCACGAGTTTATTGCGTCGTTTAGTGTTCACAATGGGTCGACAATTGCAGGATCTCTTTGGGCTAGAACGCTTGTTGGGACTGCGAAATGGTTGTTGTCAAAATGAGGACAGCAATGGCTGTCACCTAGTTTAAAACGATCGTAAATAATGAAAAAGAGAGGTACTGAAATATTTGGCTTTTGACGTCATGAACGCGATATCTTTTCACAATTTATGAATATAAAACGATGTACATCAAATTCGATCAATACACATCAGCGGTACTTGAAGTTAAATTAAAAAAATAAATTGATATCTGCAAATTCAGCAAAACATAAATTATTTCTGATCTCATTTTTATTTAATTTTTGATAATAAGCTTTATAATCAAACATCTCTCCAATCATCAGTTAATCGCTAAAAAAAACATTACATAAAAGGATCGGTGTTTTTTATTTTAAAAATATAACAAATACTGCAGCACTCTTCTATTAAAAATTGGAGGGATTAACTCATGCAATTTAATCATAAAAAATACTGATTCGTCATGTGATAAAGCATTTTAACCGCCTTAGAAAAAATATGTTGCCTTGTTAAAATGGGACACCACCGTGAGAAACCTTTTGACAGCTAAAGTCTCAAGGTTTTAAATTAGAAAGGATTAAAATATTCATCACCTTGAGAAAATATAACTCATGCATTCGGGTTTATCCTAAAATCGGATGTTTGTAATCTGATTATCAACCAACTGAAATTTTTTAATTACACTATAAATAAGAATTTTTATTTTCACATCTCGATTTTTGATAAAACAAAACATTTATGTAATATATAGTATGTGGTTAAAATAATACAGTATATTATTGTAGTTATCTTTATATTGTTAATGAACAGAGAACTGAGTGATCGATGAAGAGATCTTTAATAGAATAATGATTTGTTAAAATGGACGTTACTGATTTAATCAATCATGTTTAAATCAATCTGATATAATCAATCAATCATCGAAATATAAAAATGTAAAGTTGCAAAAGCTGTTATTGAAAATTTTATTTGCGATTCGGGTATAAATATGGGAATGCAAAATTACATTGTAATCGAAACCTGACGGTCTGTAATAATTTAAATTATATCCATCCGCTTTGGTACTTTTAGTCAAAGTACCAGAACGGATGGATATACTACACTTCATGTTTATTAATTCTTAGATGATTTAAGTATTTTTTTGCAAATCATATAATTTTTGACCTCTATTGAAAGCTTTTAAGAAAGATGTACTATTATTTCAAACATCTAGCACAAATTTACTTTTTCTTATGCAACTAACTAAAAAATATAGCGATTGTAATATATTTTAAAATATCCGTACAAATTTAATTTTTTTTAAAAAAGGCAGTAAAAATTTTTTTTTGTTTATTTTTCGGAGAAATTCTCGAGAAATAATTTTTGAGAGAAAAACTATATACAGCCTTCATTGACATAATTTAGTAGTTTGAAAAAGTTTTTGGATCAACTCTAATTTTTTGTCACTTTTTTAGCAACACTTGCTTATCTCAAATAATGCTTAATATACCAGTGAGAAATTTAAAAAAAGTATAATATTTTGAATCAGAAACTTAAGCATTTTCTCAACATTTCTACCACACTAGCTAAACTATCTACTACCTATCGTATTAGAAGTGTAATTGGAGTCGCCATAAAGTGATTTTGGTAATAAAATTTAGTAGCAGTCTGGCACAGCTCCAGACTTTGGGCATACGGGTCACCTTTTCAGATTGTACATATAGAACATTTGAAGAAGGGGGGTTACAAATTGTACAATTATGACAATACGTCTGTACAAATTTACACAGCCCCGAGAGTGCGAGAGTGTTTCATTGACATGTTTAACACAATGGATGGAACTTGAATGGCTGAGCTTAGTTACTGTCGTCCCCCAGACTTCTCAAAACTACACACATATACATTGGATGTATGTGAACGGTATACAAAACTGAATACGCCAAAATAATTCACGTTAATAACGTATTATTGTGTTGTGTGTATTGTGCGTAATGTTTATTGTCCAAGTTGATATTAGCGTGATTTGGAACAATGTCACGACAGCCATTATGAAACGGAATTAGGTAAATTATTATTTTTTGCTTAGATATGTTTACTATGTACAAGTAAAATTATATTAAATAGAATATGAAAATAATTAGTAATTTATATTTAAATCCATGAATTGATATTATGTAAAAGTTATGAAAGCAAATACAATATATTTACACTGGCATTTCAGTGAAATCATATCAAAATAGATTTTCATCTAAAAATATATATTTCTACTAGTAAAATCATATGCTACTCCAAGCTGTCATTTAACAGTCGTGAATAGGTATTCATTAAAAAACGTGAATAGTGTTTTTTTTAAGGACAGTTATGAGCGTCAAATTAAAAAAAAATTGCTCGTATCTCAAGTCAAGTTATTGGTAAGAAGAAGTTCCACTATATATGATTTTGATGCTAAATTATGTTTGTACTAATAAAAATATAAATTTACTAAAAAATACACGATCCCTGTAACATATGTATATTCATGAGTATAAATTGAAGTTATTATTTTAATATTTCAACAGTAACTATGCTCGTAAATTATATAAGCCTTAATAGAAATATCATTGCACTGGTATATGAGAGCGACTCGTCTAAGTAAGAATGCCTTATATTCCGAGGCTTTCAACAAGAACGAGTCACATTGTGCGAACGGAGAGAGAAGGCTACAGCAGAATTCAGTTACTCGGCGATGACAAACGCACAGTTTTTAGAAACAATGAACTCTTCTCTTTCCCTCTCTCAGTCAGACTTACAGCTACTTTACAGCGTAGCGGCGTGGAAATTAACTTTAAAACGTATTGCATCTTAATAAGACGCTGCTGGAAGGAAAAGCGGACAGAGTAGGTGCAATGAGCGAGCGTCTCTTCGGTGGTGATGTATTGTTTGTGTCAGTGGCTCTTAAGCTAAATCGTATATTTTCCATTATTATTTTTTTATATATATATATGTTTGTAATGATAGTTAAAAAATATTTAAAAACGATTTAATGGTTCTCTAGGGGAGGTAGTATATACCAAGAAAAGCTACAACAACAAAATAACAATTTTTAGTAAAAATATAATGGATTGCTTTTAAGCGACTGAGAAACGTCAAATGGATAAGATACGCAAGGCTTCCGTCTGAGGCTTTGTAGAAAATCTCTGATGTATTTCAAGAAACAACACAAAAGATCAAAACACACTCTGACAATAAAAACTCATACATGGAATGCGATTCCATTACAACTGCTTAATTATTCAACAAAGTTGGGTGCAATTTGCGATTCGCAACTCGGCGCAAAATGAACAACTTCCGGTTTCAAAGATGCTCAGACACACGCACGCATTGCGCGCATGCGTGTGGCATCCTTCAGCTCGTATAAACAATCCAAATGGCCGGTACTTCCGGTCGGAGATACCCTAAAAGGTCCGGAAGGCTTTTGGATGCCGTCCATCTCCAAAATCCTGGCGGCTTTTGACTCATAATCTATCACTAGGATAAGAGCCTCGAATTAATGCGCACTACTAAAACACCCACACACATACACACGCTCATGTGAAAAAACGTATTCGCTCTAAGATAAGAGTATCCGCTTTTCATGTACCGGAAAATTGCGTTGAAATAAGCGGATGCGAAAATCTTGTCGTAAGCCGGAGGATTGCAGTTGATGCAAGGATGACAAGGGAGATATGGAAATTGCATTTAAAATTGCATCTTTTGAAAAGTATTGTGAAATTGTTAAAGCAACGTTGAGCATAGAATACATTTCCGCTCAATTAAATTCTAAATATATATTTCAACTGAGAATTTTAAAAATTAGATGATTCACAAATATGTATAAAATTAAATGGAATATTTGCAAGTTATTGTGGAGCACTACAAGGATCAACTTGTATTATAATTATATACATATCTTATTTTTTTTTTTTTTTGAATCACATTATTTTTTTATATAAATAAACGTTCTACACAAAAATAGTAATGTATATATTTATATATTTTATTTCTTAATAGTTAAAAAATAATATTAATGTTACTCCACCCCGAGCAATCACATGATATAATCGGTCTAGTTAGCTGTTTTTTATTTGCTAACAATTAATCTTTTGTTAAATATTTGTTTTAGAGTCGTAATAAAAGCAACTACTTTAAATCTAATTTTTAGTTAATGTGTTTAGTTAATATGAGCTTAGGGTCGAGATCTAAACCCATATATTTTACGCTAGCTCTTAGCTTAATGCATTTTCTTTAATCACCTTTAAAAGATAAAGGCAAAGGTATTTTAAAAGTCTTAAAAAGTATGGATTTAGTTCTCTTTTGGTTTATTTTAATGATCTTTATTATATGTTAATTATATAATAATTATCGTCAGCGTATAAGAATGTCATTGTAAAGATTTACTTTGTCATTTTTTTGCGATCCCCTCGATCGACAAAATTATATTATAGTTTAGGCGGGGATGTTTTAAGCAGAAATACTTCCATTCATGAATTGTAAGTGACGTTCGAGCAGGGATGCAGATTTTTTATACACATAAGCCGTTGAGGATACTCGACTTCGTTGTGCGGAGCGCTTGTAACATAAAAATTTATTAGCATATTGCACGGTACCCCTTCTTATATCGCCCTTAAATATGGCTCTATTTTTTTCTTGTTTTTAGAAAAAAATTAAAACATCTAATATACAATTTGTATAAGCCCGTAAAAACACTATTTATTTTTTTCAATGAGTCGTACATTGTCGATATGGCCCGGACATCGTTGCAACATGAACGACTGCAAAGCGGTCAAGTATTTAAATACCTGACATTAGCAAAATTCTGTTTTCACATACATATTCAACATTAAAAATCTTAATTGAATTAAATATACTTTCTCTATCATTCATAAAGCTTTTCCAACCCCACAATACACGTTGATTTCGATTACCTATTTTTCCCCTAAATCGTTTTTATCACAAAACCCACATTCCCCTTAAACACACTTCCCTCTCATCCAAATCCATCATATTTGAAGCCACGCGATTATCATCCAGAAATACATTTTTTCCTACACCAATTGCCCCTGCAAAGCCGCAAATGCTTCGCAAGACAAATGGTCTGACAATCAGCCCTTAGCGTGGGGTCAACTAGTCATAATTAATTACAATCACACACACATACACATACGCCCAGATACAACCTTCTGCGATTTTTCTATCTCCGCTTTCCTTTCCTCCGTGTGTGTCGTCGACCGAATCCCGAGCAATTTATCCTTAAGGGATGTTCTTGGGGGAGAGTTCAGGAAGCAAACTGGCAACATCGAGCGAACTACCGCTTTTCCTTTATCAGAAGCGTGAAGCCTTTTATTTTCGAGTGGTCCGCCATATCCTGTCGTATATTTCTGATCCCAACAGTCATAACGTGCCTACAACAACCCCCGGCGTGTGTGTGCTGTACTATGAAACACATAAAAGGGCGCTTAATCACGGACGAATTAAACGCGCAACTCTATATTTTATTTGTATCATAAATTAAATGCTGGCATAATTTCATCCCCCTTCTATGGAATAAAATTTAAGACCTATGATTTTACTCGTGTCTTTGAAAATATACGCTAGTAGCGAAAATCTAAAGGTTGAAATGACTTGCGATTTTTTCAATAAGCCTATAACAAAAAATATTTAGGTGCCTTATGTAATTTTTAAAGATAAAAAAATAGTAAACACAAGCGTTATCAGCATTTCAGAAGCTAAAAGAGGTTTTAGTTCAATGAATTAATTACTACGACAGTAAGTCTCATTATGTCTAAAATTGTATGTTAAATAATATATTAGAGATTCTGTTTCACTTGATAGCTCATGAATGAATAGCATTTATAGAGTAGCAACAAGATCCTAGACTTCAAAAAAGCCTAGAATAATAAATCTGACAATAATGCTGTCATTTGGATTCTTAGTATATTTTTTTTAGTTATAACATACAATTTTAAATAATAAAATTAATAACTCTTAATTTAATTTTTATTTTAAAATGATAGTTGAGAACCACTTTTATAATTTCGTTTATAAACGTTTATTTAAAAAATTAAAAAATAGCAGAAAAACATTACTTTTAAAATTTAATGCAAATTGCTTGCTTATACTTATTTTTAATTTACAAAAATATTCAAAAATATATAAAATAAAAATAGTAGTTTATACTAATATTATTTTATATTATTAAAATAAGCAAAAATACACAAATAAAGTATTTGAAATATTAATTTTAAGACTAATTATAACTATACTCTTAACCTGGAATGACAAAAAAATGTATTCCCCTAAAATAAAATGTGTTTAGGCTTACATTTAAGTATGTTTTTGTCGTAGTAAATGATTCTCGAGATAACTAGGCTAATAATAACTAAATATTTTCATCATATTTTATGGTATCATTATAGCCATCATTTTTAATTAATACTTTTAAAAAAATAATATAAATTTGCTAACATTTATATAGACAGTAATGTATGGTATATATTATTTTTATTAAATATTTACAAAAAAAATGAATTATTGGTGTTACTCCACACCGAGCAATCATGTATAATTACTGTATAGTATTATACATATATCAGTGTTAGGGTCGCAATATCAGCAAGTCCTTTGTTTAATGAATTTGAATCCATATATTTGATGCACGATATCCATTTAATGCAGTTCATATGTATTTTTTCTTTTATTTTCTTTATTATTCAATAGTCGAAGCTAGTAAAGCAAGAGCCGATTCATGAAAAATGGTTAGCACACTCCTGTTTATATGTATAAACACGGTAATAAGACTTCAAGAAACTTTATATATTGTAGATATTTTCATATTGTATTTATCAAAATGTAAGAAAGTGTCTGGCTCGATCGGTTTCTGCAGTTTAAATTGTGTTAGATAAAAGGAGAATTCGTATGCGAATCGCTATATTATGCCAATGCAAGGACGACAAAGAAAAACATCTTTCCTGGAAGGATGCACCCAGCGGAACCTTCGTATGTGTATATGCTTTTGCGACGACGTCTATTTTACACTTTTTGTTCGGGTGAGTGAATGTAGCTTATTTTGCAAATATGTCGCACTTGCTACATTTTATAGAATAAACATAATAGAGTTATTCCTATTTAGGAGATAAACATATGCACACACTGAAGAACGCAATTATTATTATTTATATCGTTTAATCTTATTATTAATGAGCAACATAAAAATTCGCATACTGCACTTTTTGTTTAATTGTTAGAACAATCATATTTAAAGTGCTTTTTAAAACAATTTTTTATGCGCTAAAATCAATATAATTGGCGCTTAAATTTGTGTTAAAATATATACATATTTTTTATATAATGACCATCAAACCGACCAATTATTTTGAGTCCAGTCTTTCTTCTTAAGATTAGTTTGCGATGATTCAGAATCATCAACTTGCACCAATATTTCCAAATTTTCTATCGTCGTTTCTGTTATTGTTTTGGATTTTTTTAGTGGAACCGGTGGTTAAGAAGTAACATTTTTAAATTTAGAGTAAAGCTTTTACACTTAAAAATAAGGAAAATTAAATTAATGACGTCATATTTACGTAAAAATAAATAAATAAAAGTTACGCAGATTGTCAATTGCTAACAATTGCTTTTGAAACAGTAAAAATACCGTAACAAAAATAGTTTTTTTAATAGTCATGCTTATTATATTTATGTTAAATAAATATTACATGAAAATAGGGGTAAGAAACATTATTAGTCCCTTCATTCTAATTCCTTCTACACTTAGCTGTTTTAGGTAATACGACACACGCAAAACGCAAGGATTAAGCGTCTTTCAAATATTTAGCACAGATTATGTAGATTTGGTTGAGATATCTTGTTTCTTCAAATATATATATACATATAGAAAGCAAACATAAGTTTATATGTAATGCCAAGTGGGGTGAAATAAGAGCATTTTTTAAGAAACTGAATAATATTGTATATGAGTGCTTTCATGATTCTTATTCCAAATATATTTCAAAATACACCAAATATATGTTTGTATATTGTATCGGACATTTATATCAAATATTACTAGAGCAGCGATTTTCAATCAGTAAACCAATAAAATATCTCGGCTAAGCTTGTTAGCCAATCTTGTTTTATAATAACAGCTGGTAAAAATTAAAAATTTATATTAATTATGCTAATAATATTTCAGTTTTAATTGAATTTTTTTATAGTTATTTTTTTTAATAGTCGCTATTTTTAAACATAATGATGTATAAAGGTGCAGATTTTTTATATAGTGATTTTTATCACTATATAAAAAAAATGTTTTTTAAATGGTTTAAATTGCATTTTTTAAATAATATATCATACGTGTAAAATTGTTAACGACCTCTGCTAAACTCGCCAAAGTATGCAGATACACTGCAGTTTCACGATATTAACCGTTATTGTAACGCAACACTAATACTTTTATTTTTGTCATTATGTATAATAGACTTTGTATATAGACTAAAAATGTATATTTCAATTGTAATGAGCATTCAAATTTATTTTTTCCTAGATATCAAAAACCACGAAATCATCTGTGGCGGAAATTGAGTGAAAAGGTTAAACACTATTGTTTACCCTTAAGACCTTTATTACGAATCCTGTCCTGTTTCGATCTACCATAAAATTATATCGCTTGAATAAAAACCAGATGCCTGTGTAAACCATTTGGATTCTTAGTTGACCACAGTTACGCCAAACCCAAGGGAACATAACGATGGCCAAGCCTCGCATAATATTTAGGTCAAATTCAAATTTTCCTACACGTTACCTTATGCAAAACAGCTGTCGATTTTTTAATAGCGCCTACACGCTTTCCATAAGCACCACTTTCCAGGGTTTAACCCCTTTTCTGGATCGACTCTACGTATTACAGACACCCACGTCCAATTTTTTTTTGCGACCCCCTGCCCGGCTAAAGGGTATTAATCAAACATTACACGTCGAATCGGATCCAGGCATCATGGCATTATATAATTGGGGTCAGTCGGCCTGCGAAGAGTGCTTCGCATATTAAGTGATTCTAATCCGAGGTGTCCGAGGCTCATTGGGATTCCGCGTAGGGTTACCTACAGTTCCGATCGATATTATAATATGTATAGTATACGACTCAGGTGTGGCCTACGTTTAATCGCCGGGACCCTTAATGGTAATATCCGGATCTGACCTATTTCCTGTTGGGATTACCCGAGCGGGAAGCGGACTCTTGTTTAATATGCCTGATAAACATATTTAATAAATTATCTTGGCGGACGTTTATCAACCTGCGGAGAGGTGTTTGAGTCAATCGGATTACAAAATTGTTAAACTATATATAGAAAATAAGCCTATTTTTAAATTACATTTTTTATCTTAGTTTGTAGTCAAATTGTGCCGTATGTTAAAACCATTAAGTCTAACATAGTCAAACTATTTATAATTAGAGAGATTACTTTATGTTTTTTATAATAAAAAAGGCCAGCTCAGCTTGTAATAAGTGTTTTAACAGTTTAAAAAATTAACTTCTTTGTTAAAATGGGACACCACCGTGAGAAAACTTAAAACAGATTTTGCCACAAAGTATTCATAATATATAAAAATAGATTAAAATATATGTTGCCTGAAAATAAAATACACTGGCATTCGGGTTTGCCCCCAAAACGGCTCTACATAATCTGGTGATGGGTCAACGGCAATTTATTTCGAAAAATTCGCCACTCATCTGTAATTGGCAATGGATTTTAAATACGGTAATGCAGACAATCATTAACCACTGTCTTTTAAACGCTTCGTCTGAGACTCACTTCCTCTCAAACACTTTGTCCAAAGACTTTCAAGCAATAACGCTTGAAAATCTCTTTAGCCTTGCTTTTAAATAAAAGAAAGCCGACTGAACTTTAGACCATTAAAGATGGCAGAACCAACCGCTTTTCACTTTGCATTTCCAGGTCCAGCTTGACGTTTGGAATTCAGAAATAAAACACTTGAAACGCCTTGAGACTACAAACGCACTAACATACAATACTTTTTTAAGTATTGCGCAAAATCTGAATGATTTAATAACAAACTTTGTATTAACAAAAACAAGCCCCCGAATAGTATATCTAAATACGTTGAAATAGTATTTTAAAATACAGCTGGAAAAAATTGGGCAAGATAATACATAATACTTTTTTATTATAAATAATTAAATTATTAAATAAGACATTTCTTTTTAATATGTTGATTTGATTGTTGTATTTTATTATAATATATTTATGTATTTAATTTATAAGTTAAGCTTTATACTCGTTTTTGCATGGTGCATATTGGAGTTTAGCTAGTTGAAATTCATCGCAAAAAATAATAAATAATCATCCATATATAATTTAAAATTTAATAAAAATTTTGCAAAAAATACATATATTACATAGCGAAAGATATATTCAAATTTCCTTGGAAAATTTGGTGTTGGGTCGTCATTAAGAATCTCGTTTCGAATATATTCAAGAGAGAACCCAGATTCGGCACGCAAAGGGTCATAACTTGCCGCAAATGTTGTTCAGTAATTAAAACACAATTTGCATTTTATATTAAAAATGATACACCATGCGATGCATTACGAAATGATATTAAATTTAAATTAATTCGTTTACATATTTCACCACGTCACATTCTCGCATTATATTATATAAATATAAAACACAATACAGGGACGCGTGTGTTACATAGTTAGTATATTATATTACGTTTCATTTAGAACAAAGGGCTAAGTAACATCGTCATACCGTCGTAAATGAATTTTAACTCTCTTTCGCATTATATAAATAACGCTTTTTGCGCAACTTCGACACACGTCGAGTTTTGTTATATTATGTATTTTGTTACATTATCATTCTTAAAATGAAAAGCAGAGAATATGAGATTTGTATAAACAACGCTAAGGATTTGCCGATAAATAATTTGATTTATTAAAATTATTTTTAACATACGTATACATGTTATAGAATATAATGTGGAGGGTCTTATCAGCTGCGCCTTTTGACGCCAAAGGTCAAACGACCATTTCAAATATTATGAATAGGAAATAGCAACTTGTTTCACGAAAAAGTCTAGTAACAATAAGTGAACACTCATTTCATCAATTGCATAATAATATGAATTTTCACAGATCACATTTTAGTTCATCTGCTATGTGGAAAAATTTACTCTCCAAAAAATAAAATATCTTTGTGGGAAGCTTTTATTCTATTCACCTTATTCTCCATATTATTTACTTTGATCAACACTTGTATTTTGAATTATTAAAATTAACAAATAAAAATGATTTTGTTATTTCTTAATCAATCAACAATATTTATTTTAATATTGAGGTCAAGGTTTTAAATCAATAAATAGACGTATCTATTCTAAAAGAAAACATGATAACTATTTCTTCTTCGCCTTTTAAAAGCATGTTTTTACATATACTTATGTAAAGTATGTTTATATTTAAATAAATAATGAATTATATTAAAAATCGATTTTACTAGAAACCTTATCTAAGCTTATCATATCATAAAAATAGCATATTACTTGTTATAATAATCTTCTCCGAGCAAAAAAAACCTCACGTAATGAAAAAAATCTTTATAAAAATAACGTTTTTTATTTTTTACCCTCATTGCATACAATAGCACTTTCCTTTCTCTCTCTCTTTTTTGATAGTATGGAAAAATTTTATATTTTTTTCAACATTAAATCCTTCTACGCCTTCGAGTTGCGTAATAATTTTATTTTCTCGGCAGCACTAGCGCAAAATTTTCGCCATTAAAATATCAAAAATATATACTATATAGTACATAGCCGTACCAACGTAGTCGGTCGCATTTTCCAAAACATTTGACGACATATTTATGCTTTAAGGTACAAGTGCTCCGAGCGCGTAATTCATCGGAGTAAAAATTTTGTCGTGGCTGTTGTTTACGCTCCCCTTTCAGCCCTTAAAGTCGCGGATGACGAACGATCAAATCAGGGCTTCTAAAACGATTACTGGCTAACCAGACACTAATATATAATATATAAAAATATAAATATTTTTCTTCATCGTATAATGAACAAAAAGCGGCCGGTCAAAAGAGCGTGCGTCAAATGAGCGCTGCGTTATAAAAACGTTTACCAAAGTAGCGCTGTAACAAAATAGCATACGTTAAATGCGCAGACAGTCATATGAGCGCTTGACAAAAGAGAGCACGTCATAAGAGCGCAAAAATACTTGGAGAAAATCAAGTAATAATATTTTAGGAATTAGGTATAAATTGTGAAAAATTTACAAAGAATAAAAGTTCACGAGATATAGGCGGTAAAATTAGTATTTTATGTGCCAGAGCGTAATGACGATTAAAATGATTAGACAATGATAATATTATTATTTATTAATTATTAAGTACATACGAAAGTATGGCTCCCCATCCCCATTAATACGATATACATCGGTGAGTTTTTTTTCGATTGATATAAATGCAAGAGCTGACAATCTATTCCCACTTTTTTTAATAATGTGTCTGATTCGCTTAGAAAATACAATAATTAAACATAGTTGCCTCCATTTACGGTATTATTGTTTTCAGAATATCCTCGAAAAGTAAGTTCTTGTTTAGATAAAAAGTAAATCACGTCAAATAATTTGGAAATAATATATCTGTTCGCAGTAACTTCCTTATTATATAATTCAACATATATGCCTTAAATTGAGCACTAAAATAATCTTCGATACGATTTTCTTTACTAAATCTTTTTAATTGTATAGTAGCGCATATGTGAGGTTGAGAGTATTCGTGCCTTTTAAGAGCTTGACTTAAATTGCTAAAATCATTATATCCAAATTTATTCCAGTAATTCAACTCTTGAGAAAATAATAAATATGGCCAGCAAAATAAATTTGCTAAATAAGCAGATCCACAAATCCACTGAATTTTTTCATATACTTCACTATTGAAATGTCTCTTGAATGTTTTAGTTTTGGATTGCATGTTGAAATGGGATGTGGGTTTTGGGCAATAATTTGGATAATAATTACCTTTTCATTAAACGGAAGACCACTAAAACTTATTTTCAGTAAAGATTCAATTCGACAATTGCAATTATATATTCCAGATTAGCATCGTGGTTGAGACCACATTCGTTGCTTTGCTGTTTGTCCATATTAAGGGTTATGACAAATAACTAATATTTTAATGTCGTAAATAATGAAATATATCTTTCATTTGGGTACACTAAAAATAAATAATAATTCAGACAGTCAATATTTAATTAAAAAAGATTAAAAAATTTGCCGAAGAAAGAGAGAGATTCAAAATGTAAACATCAACGGTTGATGGCGAGCGATCGTAAATACGATGACGTGTAACGGCTATAGATCAAGTGCGCATGCGTGACAAATTCCACTAGCGACGAGATGGCGCACGCGTATCGACTACGCCCGCCCGCTCTTCAGTCGGCGTACGCCGTTCTCTTGAGGGGGTTGTATAGCCGATTTTTTGAGCGTTTGCGTTTCATAATTACGTAAATTAAAAAAATGAATATATGATAAAAATATTTCATTTTTAGACTCGTATTACAATCCCAAGGCATGCGTTGCATCTACCGCACGCCACTGTATTGTACTGATTTAACAGTTACGCGTTTAATTTTTAAGAGCAAATGTATTAGTAATATAAATTATATTTTAATTACACAATTTGTATAATACGCTCTTAGCCTTGTCTGCGTATTGTAAAATGCAGTCGCCTCCGAAAGTAAGATTGAACTCTGGATTTCAGATTTTGTGGGAAGCGGCTGCTTACTCTACTTCTAGCTCGGTAAATCCTAGGCGTAGCTCTGCTAATTGCTAATTGCGTTTGCATGGACTTTTATGTGTTTTAATTCCAGGGGGCGTTTCAGCTTGTTCCAGGCAAGGGAAAAAATTGGCAAGTCAGTGGTCGTTTTTTAATATTTCCATTTCATTAAAACTCATAGTATTTCATTAAATGACGCGCATTTTGGGCGTTTTAATCAGTTTGGGTGTTAGTAAAGACATTAATTGTTAAATATTATATTCGCTGTTTTAGTTTCATTTAAATCGCGTTTTTCTAGCATTTTTAAAATGTTTATTTAATATTTAAAAAAATTATAACGAGAAAGATAGGCCAAAATCACGCAACTGTACATACCGATCGCATAGGTGAGATTGAACAATAAGATTTTCAATCCCATTTAAAAACTCTTAATAATAGCTAGTAATGTTTGGAACGAATTTAATATACGTACAGATTGGATCCGTATCGGTCTTTGTTTAGTGCGGATTTGCATATAAATTTTAACAAGAAATAAATTAACTGCGGGCGAACTACTAAACGTGAATACAGCTTACGCGTATGACGGTGTATATAACGCAGCACAAAACCGGACTAGGCACACTTCACTTCAATACGCCTCGACGCTCAAAAAAATTCTGTATTTGTAATATCTTTCGGAAATCGAAATCGAATCTTAAAGCAATAATGCGAGAAGATTACTACAAATAATATTATAAGAATTACAATATTTGACAAAATATCCTTTTTATCCATAACTCGCTTTGAATATCGCCCTAGTATTTCTAGGCATTATAATTTGGATGATAAAAATAGACATAAAATTTTGTGGTTTTTAAGAAAAATTTTAAAAATAATCACTAAAATCGAACTATAAAATGTTTTGCAATCAAATAAGTACACTTACATAACAGCTGAACAAGAACTACAACATTCTGAAACATTGCTCAATGAAAAGATTAAATCTCTCAAAAAGACTTACCAAACTCCAATTGACAATTATACATTAATTTCAGGGGAAGACAAAAAACGTAATTTCTTATTACAAACCCCGATACATTAGAAATATGATAATACTGTTATTCCCTAATGATATTTGAAATTAAAACCATATTTAGATATACCAAAATATTTAGGAATTTAATAAAACAGTTTTTAAAAAATAATTAAACTGATGATAAAAAATGATCACATTAAAAGATTATTCTAAAACTTGAAACTTGTACAAGATTTAAAATTGGTAGAAATAGTCTTAGCATGAACGTGTCTAAAGCTGATGTTGAACGTTCGTTCAGGTCGTTGAATCGCATTAAATACATATGACAAATTTGATTATCAATTCAGAAAGTGTATAAAATAAATTAAATTAAAATGAAAATTATATTAAAAAATTGTAGAATTTACAATTTTAAATATTCAACTATTGTGCAAATATTGCATAGTTTCGGGTCTCTGGGTATCTGGACATTAAATGGATCTCTTAGACTTATTGTCATATTAGTTAAGATTATAATAAGATTCGTATTGATTATTTGCATCAAATAAGTTTAAGCACTATAAAATAAATTTATAAATGATTAAAACACAGATTACTAATTCTGTTAGAGTTTACTAGAACTTAGTAATTTACTAATATTATTATTTGATAGTTGGTCAATCTCGCTCTTTTTTTCTAATCGTTTTTATTTCATAACAGACACACAATAATAACAATTAGAGCATATACTCCCATATCATAAAATATAGAAAATAATTGTATCACGGTCTTAAAACCGCTCGGTCCGGCCATGTTCCGATGAAAAATTTTACAATAAACTTACACTCGTCAATTAAACATTATTCACTTATTTGCATAAGTTAACAATTCAATATTACTAAAATGTGTTTTCCACAACTTTTTTTACCATTAATAAATTTAAATTGGCAAAATTAACTCCCAACACAAAGCCTATAAATGCAACCATAGAGTTGGAATACGATGTCGAGTTACTAGCACAAAGGGTTAACTATATTCGAAAGACATTACCTTGTCAACTGCATGATTGTTAATAGAATTGTTAATAGCCTCGCGCCTCCCTTCGCTTATGGACATAACACTAATTTCAATTATACACTGCTTAATACTAACACATACACTAAATTACACTATCACTCTATAATTAAAAACATCGAAAGTACTACTGAATTTTTTTTAAATATTTCGAGATGCACAAACAAGTGCAAACGAGTTCAAGGTTATGCTCATATAAAGGCCATAACGATTAAAATGTCGTGCATCTCAGATTAAAAAAAAAATATTTTTTATCAAAGGTTGGCAATTTGTCTAGTTTTAAAATTATTTTAATGCAAGTAATTTTAATAATGTTGACCTTCTAAAAGTATAATGTCGATGATTTCGACTTTATTTATATGAAAAATATTTATATGTGCCAAAATTACGAACGTTTCAAATCATGTTCTTCCGTCGAAAATAGTGAAAAAAAAATATATTTTTATTACATATCGATTATAAGACACACAAAATTACAAAGACATTACCTTGTCCTTCGGCGTGACGGGTGGGGTAGTGGGGGCGCATCGGCGCGGCGTCGGTAATGACGCCAGCGCCACGCGCCGCGCCGGTGCAACTATACCCTATTATAAACACTACACTAATTTGAATTATACACTGCTTAATTCTAACACATACACTAAATTACACTATCACTTTATAATTAAGAACATCGAAAGGGATATTATTATAAACGAAAACACTCATTCGACAAAAATGTAACACGACCGTTAATGACGAATGTCATATAGCTACTGAATTTTTTTTAAATATTTCGAGATGCGTAAACAAGTGCAAACGAGTTCAAGGTTATGCTTCGTGTTATGTTCATATAAACCATAACGATTAAAATGTCGTGCATCTCAGATTACAAAAAAAAAAAAATTTTATCGAAAGTTGACAATTTGTCTATTTTTAAAATATTTATCTCTAATTCCAATTATTTTAATGCAAGTTGCTTGTTTATTTTTAATATTTTAATGCGATAGTGACACGAAGGTCACCTTTGTTGTTGTGTTGTTATGTTGACTTTCTAAAAGTATAATGTCGATGATTTCAAGTTTATTTATATGAAAAATATTATTTAAATCTAATTTATATGTGCCAAATTTACGACATTTTCAAATGACAATTTAATTTATACATAACAGTTTTTCAATGTGCGTGCCGCCGAATAGATTTTATTTGGAGTTTAGCAAATATGTAAGATGAAGGGAAAATAATATGCTACCGATAACCAGGTGAATAGGCCATACCAAGAAACCGGACAATATATTAGAATATTAGACAGATTAATATTTTTTTGTAAAGGGTTACAATTATGTTTTTAAAAAATTATAGGTAACTCTCTTTTTGATAAATATTCAATATGATTAAAATGAATTCAGCAAAATTATTGTTTTAACCCTTTGCAATCACATTTATTTTCAAATGATTTTATTTATCTTATACTTTGCGCTTAATATTTATATTGCGCTTGTTTTTGCCATTCACGAAAAAGTATAGTTGTCCAAAATAAATGAAAAAACGTCTGGCGGGCCATATACCTGGCCTATAACTATACGCATTCATTGCAAGTCGAGTCGATAATTATTTGTCAATATAATGAAGCATTATAGAACAAGTTTAATGATAAATTCAAAATCAGCGTTTCAATTTAGTACAAAATATATGTATATCATATGTACGGGTATGGGGAGCCATTCTTTCGAGCCATTTTTTATTATTATGTACATACTAATTAATAAATAATAATGTTTGCATTGCTAATCATTTTAATCGTCAATACGCTCTGGCACATTAAATACTAATTTTACCGCCTTTGTAAATTTCTCACGATTAACTTATATTTTGTATACCTAATTCCTAAAATATTCATTAGTTTATTTTCTAAAGTATTTTTGTACTCTTTTTTGACAAGCGCTCTTATGACTATCTGCGCATTTGACGTACGCTATTTTGCTATAGCGCTACTTTGGTAAACGCTCTTATGACGCAGCGCTTATAAAGCAGCGCTCTTTTGACGCACGCTTATTTGCCCGCGCTCATTTGTGACGTTATATATATATATATATATATATATATATATATATATATATATATATATATATATATATATATATATATATATATATATATATATATATATATATATATATATATATATATATATATATATATATATATATATATATATATATATATATATATATATATATATATATATATATATATATATATATATATATATATCCTGCGCATAATACTATTGTTCTTCTAACCTCGGTTGCTAATCGCCGGTGTGAACATCTGAAAATTTTGTAAAAATATTATATATTTCCCCTATATGTGTGGAATATTATAGCATTAAAAATATAAAGAGACTTTTTAAAACATATATTCGTACATACATACATATACAATATATATATATATATATATATATATATATATATATATATATATAATATATATATATATATATATATATATATATATATATTGTATATGTATGTATGTACGAATATATGTTTTAAAAAGTCTCTTTATATTTTTAATGCTATAATATTCCACACATATAGGGGAAATATATAATATTTTTACAAAATTTTCAGATGTTCACACCGGCGATTAGCAACCGAGGTTAGAAGAACAATAGTATTATGCGCAGGATAAAATATATTACTTAGCGAGAGTAGTTTTTTGGCGGTACTTATGGATGAATAATGGATCCTAATAGCAGTGGCGTAGCTAGGGTATGTGCCGCCTGGGGCAATACTTAAAATTGCCGCCCCCCCCCCCATACATAAAATCAGCATTTCTTAAAATAATAAATTGATTTTTGTTAAGCTCTTGCTATTCGTAGATTTACATAAATTTTAGTATATTCAGGGTTAAGAACCACACTAGACGATTCCATCGCGAATAAGCCGCCCCCAAGCAAGTGCCGCCCGGGGCGGCCCGCCCCCTCCGCCCCACCATAGCTACGCCACTGCCTAGTAGTCCTGATTCTAATTTGCTAATTTTCCAAAATCCAAAAAAAATTGATTATTATGATTTTGTGTTGTGAGCCGCAAGAAACCTATATTGTTACGATTAAGGTAAATTGTATTTTTGTTATGATTGAATTACAATTCTACATCAAATAACACATGTTAAATTTATATGTATATATAAATTTAATTAAAAATAATTATGTATCAATTTTTGGTAATAAAATTTCATTATGAACTTTATATAAGTATTATTCAATTATAACAATAGAATAATAATAATAAAATAATAAAACTTTTGATAATATATTTAATGTAAAAAAAAATGTAATTTAGTTTGTAATAACAGCATCAATATTATTATGATTGTTTTGCTACCACCTTTAGTTTATTTATTTTCTTTGCTCGAATTAAAATAATATAGTTCTTGAGGCAATATTATTTTTATTCGATATTATTGAAATTTTATATTTTTAAGTAATATATTTTAGTTAAATTCAAATATTTTTCCTAATTAAAAATTGATTGGATTGTCAAACTCATGTAAATTACGTCTAATAAAAAATAAAAGTCAATTAAAATTAATATATATTTCTCCTTTTAGGATAATTAATTTAATATTTATTCATGTTTTACCTTAAGCATAAAAATGTGCTGGAACGTGAGATGATAAAATAAATTCGCTCATAAAAATAATACATATAAGATATTTCTAATGAAAAATAAATTCATAAAAATTATAATTATTCTGATTAAATGTTTTCATTATACGAAGTTTATACAAATAATTGTAATTAATTATATTTTAAAATAATTTTATGTAAATATTTATTTTAAGTAACATGATTTATTTATTAATTATAAAGTTCAGGTAATATTTTTATATATTATTTAGCACCGTCAATAAAATAATGATTATTGATATTATACATTAACCCTTTGCAGTCGTATTTCTTTTTTGTTGGAATAGTGCCAGCTCGTATTTAATTCCAGGACTTTTAATAAATAAAAATTAAATAAAACATGTTTTAATTAATCTCTTTACAAAATATTTTTGTTTAATGTTTACTTGGCGCGCCATACCAATTGACATATTATTTAAGATTAAAATCAGATTCGTATTCATTTTTTGCATCAAACATTGGCAAAATCCATATTATTTTAAGTGGTTAGATATCATTCCTACTACTATTAGGCTGGTTTCACACGTGCCGGATGGATTTGCCCGGTACCGGGCCGGCTCGCTGTAGTGGGGGTGGTGTCGTATGGGCAGTGTCGGGCCGGCGCCGGATGGATTCGTCCGGCACGTCTGAAATGGTAGGTACTAGCTGTTGCGACCTCTCCCCTTTGGAGATGGCCGTCTTTTCTTCTCGAAGGACCACCGTCTCTCGACGGAATTAAACGCCTCGAACTATAGAAATGTTTTATTATCAGAGTTTAGAAGAGCCTTTAGGTAATTTTCACACAGAAAAACCCACGCACGGCCATAACACATTTTTATTCGGCCATGCATAAATATATGTAAAAATTGTCGGAACACTAGCCTATACAACACCATCCCCACTACACGACGCCGGCCAGGTGCCGGGTGAATCCATCCGGCACGGTGAAACCAGTTGCATATTTAGACTGGCATATGACTAATGCCAAGTGTAGTTGATGCGTGCGTACGGCTCGGCGTCGGTGGTGTTTTGGTGCTGCCCCCAAGTGTCGATCAAGTGCAACTACAAACGTCAAAATTTTAGTCAGTCTTCTCGTCTTCAATTCTAAACAATGTTTCCTTTCCTTCGATTGATCTTCTTCATTTCTTACAGGATATGTGGGATCCAGTCCAACATGTGCCACCAAAATAATGTAAATAAATGCACATACGTAATACAAAAATACGTCAAAATTAGAATAATTAAGAAACTTCACTTATTTGGTGGCAACGATTAAACGAACGTACCATGCACCACGCAGAGGTAACTAATGCAGTGGCATGTAGCACTCTTCCAAGTAGGAAGATACAAGACAGAAGAGGGGAGTGACTGTAACAAAATGCGAGCGTGGATCTCAGATCCAGCACCACTAACGGAATGTTAACTATAATTCAGAGATGAATAAGATGTTTATTATCAATATGTACTTAATATCATTCATAGTGGGAACTCTGTTTAATTTATTTTAAGTCAACCTTTCTCTTTTGTGCAGAAAGTACCATCTACTATAAAAATATTCTATTACCTCCGTAACTTATCAAGTACAAGTTCATGTTTACATTAACATTCATCTGGCTCTCAAATCGACTATATTGTTTAGTCCCTCGGCTCTTTTTCAACCCATATAAATATTTTTAATCAATACACAGTAAAAAAGGTTATTTTATTTTAAGCACCTAAGCATTGTTATAAGTGAGCAACTTTAATAACACCGCTTCCGAAAAACTGCCCCACATAATGTATTCCAAAGACTCCGTTTAAAATGTCACGTTTCTGACTCCACAGCCCTGGTTTATGGTGTACATATATAAATCAATTCATTCGTTATAAATTTATTCAATGAATTTAATACATATATTTTGAGAATGTCCCTTACAAATATTTCTTTTCAATACTTACATTGTAATATATATATGTATAGTTCAGTTTCTGACAAATGTAGCATCTCCTTATTTTTGGCTACATGTACTTACCGCTAATGACTGTAAAGATAATTGATGAAATATAAGGATAGTGTAAAACAAATCAAAGAATTGTTCAGTTTTATTTTTTATTTTATCCGCTGATTCTACAGTAATTATCAGAAAGTATCAGCAAAGGAAAATGATAATGATAGGACATAAAAAATGCATACATTAATGTGCTGCTCCGTGTGACTTTCCATTAGGCTTATTATTTTTAATTTAACTTAAATTATGCAACCGATTTAAACGTTTTATTTTTAATTTATTTGAAAGTGCTGGGCGACCAGAAGGTACAACCAAGTTGCTCCTGGTTATACCTATCCTTCACCTACTAATGGCCGTCGGTTGAACTTTAATTTTTGCACCAGAATTACGTTTAATTCTATTTTTATGTTACTTTTACAGCAGTTACAAATCAGGATCAAATATCTCCCCCGTTAATGCAATACAATCTTTTTTAAGATAAAAAAAATATCGTCTACATTTAAGTTATTATCAATTGAAATTAATTCTTTATTTCCATTTAATTTAAAATCCCCATCAACAATGGATATGTCACATGGAGCAATATTAATGCTACTAGCTGAAATTTTAGTCAAAAATTCAAAGTCAGTCATGACAATTTATGGCGTGATACCTACAACAGAATTAAACAACTGAAATCCAGCCTGATATTCAGATTGTGTTTGCCCTTTTGTTATTAGAACGCTCCAATGCTGCATGCCGTTAAAATAAAAGTAATTGAATGGAAGTGCTGTCTATGAACACAATATCGTTAGTCAAAGGCAGAGAATGAGCTCTTTTCATCATTGGCGTTACAATAACAAGAGCAAACGGTGATTGATTATATTCGAGTAGTGGTATCTTCTCTTTTAAAATCTGTAATTAATAAATACATAGTAATTGATAGAAACATTACGAACATATTTATTTTCAATATAAATTACCTGGAGACAGTCGTTACGTGGACCCAAAGTATAATCTCTCCATTTTTGCCTTTAATATAGAATAGTATGCATTTTTGGGTTATTAACAATTATCGTATTCTAAAAGTAGTCGAGCTTCGTGATGTCTCATAGCCCCGCAAACCTTTAATCCCATATCAAAATAAGCATAAAACTTATTTTTGATCTCTTCAGATGGAGGCAAACAGGATAACGTCTCTGCGTTTATTATAGGGTGACTATGGTCTCCGATAATTGTATTATTGTTTGATATCCGTCCTTAAAATTTAAACAGAATTCATATCAAATATGTATGTATAAATATGAATTATATATCAAAAGGAAAAAACATATTGCAATTACCTTCAGATATTTATCACGCCTCATTGTGTCATAAGTGACCTTCTTGACAAGAACGTCCAGTTCAGCTTTGCAAAAGAAATTTTTTGATTTACCATGCTTTCTTTACGAAGGGTCAAGTTTCCAGCCTTGGGAATGATGACATACTTTCCTAATGCTACAATAATTATCTATATAACAACTGTTATTTATATTATTAGTTGAATTAGAGTACTTACTGTGAAATATATCGTGTGGGTTTTTTTTTTCATATGTTTACAATTCCAACTTGTTCTGGATAACGCACTGTATTCTTTTATCCAGTGCTCCGCTTCCTCGTTCGTCTTTGAAAAGTTTTAGCGTCAACCTCGACGTAGTTAAAACACTTGTTTATTGAGCAACCCCCGCGTTGTAAATGACACCCACGCGTAAACGACCGTTACAAACAAACGACAGTACACTCGATCGACACTTGGGGGCAGCACCAACGCCGAGCCGTACGTACGCACGCATACAACTACACTTGGTTTTAGTCATATGACAGTCTAAATTTGCTGCCGGGTGAATCCATCCGGCACGTGTGAAACCAGCCTAATAATTTCACGGTTAATTTCAAATTCCATTATTATATCCTCATTCGTAATTGTATGGATAATTTTTAAAGTAAGTCAATATATGTATTTATAAATAATTAAAACACAAATTACTAATTCTGTTTTACATAATTTAGTAATTTACTAGCTCGAAAATACATGAAATGTGTAGAGACTGATATTATTATTTGAGTCGCCGCTTAAAATTTCGATACCCAGGTCGTTTGTTGTCAATCGCTGATTTTAATAGTGCGAGCGAAATAGCGAGCCCTGCTTGCATCTCGCTCTTTTTTTCCGTCTTACTTCATTTTCTAATCTTTTTATTTCATAATAGACACACAATAATAAGTAACAATTATGCACAATTAGAGCACATGATCCCGTTTCATCCCATATCATAAAAATATAAATACCATTTGAAGGAAAAAATCAGTTTAAGAGCAATAATTGACACAGTAAAACTGTCAAGTATAGCGTTATGCACCTCGGTCCTAATACGACACAGAACGTCCATGTTCCGATGAAAATTTTCACAATAAACTTACACTCGTAAATGTAAGATTATTGAGTTATTTGCATAAGTTAAAAATTCAATATTACTAAAATGTGTTTACCATTAATAAATTTAAATTGGCAAAATTAGCTTGAACACAAAGCCAATAAATGCATTCAAAGTTTTGTCGACACATTGTCGACTTACGAGCACAAGGGTTAATAAATATTCAATAAAATAATATTATTAACTACAAAAAACTTTTGATAAAAATGTTAAATACTTAAGTAATTAATATTAAAATTTTAAATATAATAAGAACTAATATTTGAAATATAAATTTAATTTGTTTTCTAAACATGGAAAAAATGAAAAGAAAAACATACAAAAAATTACATAAAATATTACTGAAATAGTGGTATTAATTTTTTTATACCTAGCAAGAATAACAGATTATCAAAAAAATAATATCCTTTAAAGTTTCATAAAAGCTATAACTAGAAAATAAATTTAATAAAATACAAAAAATTCGAATAGTAAATAAAAATAAAATAAAATTGCTGCTAATTTTTAATAAATGTAATTAAGATCAAGGTTTTATATATTTTTATATCAAATATTAAAGATAATTTCTGCAAGTAATCAGCTCTAAAAGCTATTTTTAATTTTCTACAAAAACACAATATTATTTATATCTTTTTTTTAAATATATAACAAAATAAACATTGGTAAAAATAACTAAAACTATTTATGAATTAATTTAAATTCTCATTGATTGATTTTAAATCTCACTTTTATTAACAATAAAAAAATACTTAAAATAAAAAAATAACTAGCTATAGAGCAGTTTTATTATTTTTATTGCATTCAGGAGTTGATATTTTTTTTCTGTTTCAAGAAACTATTTTAACGTTTTTTCTTAATAATAAATTATTATTTCTGTGCAAAATTTTGCAAATTTACGTACAATTTATATAAATATATTGTATATATAAGTTATCGTAGCTTTATCTGCTTATTATAATACAATAATTTCTGAAGATTTACTTAAATCATAGATTTTTTATGTCAGTGTTGACGTGAAGAGAGAAGCAGCTGCCTTTTCGGTCTTCTTAGTCCCTGTAGATGAGCGGTGTTTTACTTGGAACGGATGTGGATGAACTATGTGTCACAAGTTAAGGATATAGGGCGTAATCAGTTCTTGATAAATTGTTGATAGCGAAAGAAAATTTCGAATTTAAGTAATATATTTGCACTTTTGCAGCACTTTTACAGCAACAAGCAATTACGGATATTTAAAAGTGTAATTCAATTTGTGTAGTTTCATCTGTATTTCGCACTTTCTTTGCACTTGTCATTTTGCTATTTCCTCGCAATCTGTTATCGTAAAATATGTATGCACTTTTTAGCATAACAAAGAAATTATAGTAAAGACTGGTGACACTTTGTTTATTGCGCTTTTAACGCGTGATATGCGACAATATTATTCTTACAGTCTTTAATTCTGACCTAATGGTCTAGTCGTTGCACCCACAATATTTTTTTTGATATAATAATCTTTAGAATCTGTTTGTATATACGAACTCCTGTATCTAAATATTTAATGAAATCAAAAAATATAGCAGAGGGTTGATGTACTTGTTTCAACACGTATTTTTGATGTAGAGCTCGATTATGACTTTGATTCATAAAATTGAATAAATCTTTTTGTACAAATAATATGCTTGTATCCAAATTTATTTATTTAGTCTAAAAATATATATAAAAATGTTTTTTAAGCGAGTTTTGAAAAATAACAAACCCTAGATTCATCCTGATATATTCAATTTAACAATGTTTTATTTTAGAAAAATAAATTTTGTATATTTAATTACATAAAAAAATCTACTGAAAATCGGTAAATCCCATTCAGAAGCATTTGGGATATACTTTTATAAATATTTAGATGTATTATTCTCCTATTCCTTAAAATGAAAATTAATTTATAATATTATTTATCCTTTCACAATATAAGGAATATTTTATACATGCTACGGATTTATTTTCTTATATGTCAAATAAATTTAGAAACGTAATTTTGTCGTTGAAGTGCCCCGCATCAAAAACCACAGCATTTCTGTTGTCTTATTAAAAATATTGATCATATTTGAATTTCTGATAAAAAAAATACTAAGAATCCCTGTACATGTTTTCTTCTAAGAAACAATCCTTCGTTATTATAAGAAAATGATATAAAGAGAAGAATATGTTATTTATGTTTGCATAAATAACCTCAATAGATAAACGCTTCCGTTAAATTTCATGGTATTTCAGAAGCCCCGCGATCAAATTGCACGTAATTTAATCGTATGGGTGGTGGTTTTTGACAATATCTTACATGTGTGTGGCTGAACGCCTTGTGTGAATAAATTAAGATTGAATATGCGATAATTAACTGGCGGTATGAAGGCAGCAGCGTTATATGATATATGTTAGTCGTGAAGAAGACTTTAATTACTATTGAGATAAGGTAGCAGTTGAAAATTATGAGGATCTTATATAATGTCCGCGGTAGAAAGGGATCGGTGGTTAAGTATAAGGCAGTTTTGGGGCATAATCAAATGCCTTCAATTAATTAGCGTAGTGTATTTTAATCTATCTATACTGTCGGTGCCATAAAATATAGTGTATACTTAGGTACATTAAGGTATTCTAGTATCTCGATATTTTTTATTACTCGAGTAATGGGATTTCTCATTTTTACTTCTTGATATTCTTTCAATGAAGAGAGAACTGAATGATCGTTGATTTATTATAATAGACGCGAATAATCAAAGGATTAGAACGGATCGATCTACTTTGATTAAAATTTCAAAGGAACTTCGGTCTACCGTATTTTTACCTAAATTTAAAGAAAATAACAGCTCTTGCTACTTTATGTGTTTTATATTTCAAACAGGATAAAAATATAAAACTTATTGATTAATAATAAAACACGATGTAATTTCGCTGACAACTCTGAGGAAAGCCCCCATACATTTTTTTAATCTGCTGTTTTTTCATAAATAATTATTTATTTACTTTGACTACGACTTTGCACTTGCCTTTATTTAATTGATGGTTTATTCAAGTTATATTTCAAGCATTGAGTTCGAGTTATATCTTATTAATATTTAGAGTTTAACTATTTTCACGTTAATTACGTTTATTGATCGTAGACATTAATAGAGTACAGCATATGTTGAACAACTATCCCGTTCGCCAGCCGCTGAAAAGCCAATAAAAATCTCTTAACTAACGAGCTTATTCAGCAATTATAAGAGGCGGCGCAGACCGTGGACCATTCCCGTCACGTAGATTGTTTCTACGTGATAATTTACGTGGCGTCCTTAACGCCGTAACCGTGCTGCTGCGTCGTGTTTACGCCGAAACGGAATCGACGGCCATTACGGACCCCACTGCCGTAATGAAATCTCGACACGACACGACTTTCGGGACGCACTGCAAGCATTAACGTCAATTAAGCGGACCGAAATTAAACATCAAACAATTTTCGGACGGATGAATAATTAAAAGTTTGAGGATCGGACAACGTGATGAATGTCGCCGTTAAAAATAATTATTAACGTGACGAGTTTGGTTGGATTGAGCATGAGATAAAATTTTATCTTACGCGTGTTTTATTTTGCAGACTGCTGAAAATCCAATATTCTGACTAGTCAAAATAGAGCATATTTATATATTCAGACATATGTTTACAAATATATTATTGGGTTTATGTTTAATAATATCATTTATTTAGTAATAAAATAAAACTTGAATTTAGTCATGCATATCGATGGCAATTTATTTAATATTTATATTTTTGTTTGGTAAATTTGAGCTTGCAATAAAAAAAATAGTGTTACTCCACACCGAGCAAGCATATGTTGATATGAGTCTTATTAATTGTTTGTGGATTAAGATTATATTGTTTTAGATAAATCCGCTATTTAAAATTTAAAACTAAATTTTATTTATGAAGCTTATACATAGCTTAAAAACGATTTATTGTTTTCATATTTTGCTTTAGCGTTTGCAATTTAAATGAAATAAAAATATTATAAGTTGTGTTATATTTTTTATTATGTTTATATTGTATAAATATATAAGAAAATAAAATATTTATAAGAGTGAATAATGACTAATAATAGATTGTGGATAATATTATTTTATTTAAATGAAAAGTAAATGAAGATATTTTGTTTTGTTTCAATTATTATAAAATAATCATTGTCTTTTAGGCGAAAAACATATTACACGTAAAAGAATAATTTTGTGAAAACATATTTTTTTCTTAGCAAATCTATCTATAGATTAAAATAACATGATAATATTTTTACTTTTAATTGAAAATATTAATTTAAACTTTTGAGTTAATAGTCAGATATGCTAAGGACGGAATAGTGCAGTCCGTAAAGTCTCAGATTAGTGGCTCTGAGGTTGAGGGTTCGAGCCCCTGAAACGGAACTCAAATTTTATTTATAAAAAATGCACTATAATTAAAAACTGATAATAGCTGCAATGATATTTATTGATTATAAATTAAATTACTCTATAATCATTTATAATAAATAATATTGCTGTTACCGATTTACAGACTTTCAGTCTGGTGGTTAATACTTTTTTAAAAGTATTTAATACGTTGTAACCGACTAGTCTTACTACAAAAATAATATTAAAAAAGTAAATAAATAAATCATCAAAAAGTTAACATTTAATAAATTTAAAATGTGTACAAAATAAAACAAAAAATTCTAAAATAATTATGATTGCCTAAAATATTTTTTTACCATTTATAAATACATTTTTATTAGCATATTTTATTATATTTATATAAATAATACTATTGCAACAATATGCTTTTTACCACATTATTGTTAAAATTACAACGGTAGATATTCCTGCCTTAAATATACGTCTAATAAATATATATTTGGATTGATATACGTTTTAAATCACTTTTAAGGTCGAATCACTCCATGGCGACTCAGTGCTACGGTAAAGCTGAACCAAATCTAGCGAGCGACGTATATATTCTGTTCTAGTACAAAAGGTTGGTAAAACAATTATTTAATCTACGAGTGGTTCATAATAATTTATAAAATAAATTACCCTATTTATAAATATTGTTTATATGTACATATTTATTTAATTGTGTACATATTGTTTGGGGCCATATTATGAACATAATTAATTATTATAAATGGTTTAACAATCTATACCATTAATTCTGAGGACATTTAAACGACCTTTTATATAATATGAAAAATAAATAAACAATAGCAAAGAATAAAAAATACCACAATTGCCTAATAATCGTAGATTTAAAAGACACATTAATTACTCGTAAGCACCAGAAAAAAACTACTCTTGTGCAATAAGTATGGGGGTTACACAATGCGTCTATTCTACATAAAAACCGGTATTGTCATTTACTCCTTTTTCAAGGTGTGAATATATTTCATTGATTGAACAATGAAGCGATGCAATTGACTTACTAATATCTGCATCTGTGATTCACCAGAACTGTTTCGAATCAAGAGTATCAAAGATGTGACATCTGCAGATGATTATGTGATTTGAAAGTAGACGGTTAGAAAATATTCGAAACGGCGTACCTTTAAAAGAGCATCCGTGGCAAATCGAATCAGCGGATCGTTCAAAAGACATTGCTTCTTCACCAGCACTTATTTTACAAAATACAACTCGATACTATGTCTCTGTTTTGAATAATACATAATAAAATGAAACTGTTGGCATCTTTTCCGGTGTCTATTTTGACGGCAAAGAACCCCTTTGGCCTTAAAACCCGAAAACCTAAATTGAAACTTTGATACTAATGCTTTAAAATTAAAATAAATATTATAAAACAATTGTTATTTCATATGTTTTAATGTATGTAATAGATAGATATGTATATATGACTTTGGGTTGTATAATATTTAAATTGTTTCAAAGTATCATAGTAATTAAGGTGACTGAAGCAAATCTAACAATCGAAGTGGAAAGTCTGCTTTCACTGCTCTTAAGATCTATGCTTCTGCATTAGTGGTTGAGCTAAGGGTTAAACTCATGTGTTTTTTAAAATCAGAAGTAAAAAGATGGAGATGGTCAATAATTTTTAAATTTTATCTTACTTGCATAATCATGGAGGACTGCAAAGCGGTTAACGCTCAACAAATATGACTATAAGAATAGCTCATATAAACTTCTACGGCATTATTTGGACAAAGTACAAAGATAACTTTACGCGCTCGGCATCATCTACTGTTGCTGCGTGGTGTATGATAAATCAAGGTAAAAACAATCCATGAGGCCAAGGCTTACCCTGTACTGTAGTGTAAATATAATGATGATTACATTTATATTTTATCAGGATATTGGCTTTTCGGGCAATTGCTTATAAAAGCAGTTTGCCATTCGGGCAGTTAACCCAAACCTGGATTATTGCTGTGTTCATGCACACGGTATTACACCACCCAAAAAGCCATTTCTTACATATTTCTTTCAACATTTTTTTACCCTCTTTTCTTTCAAACATATTTCTCAGCTTTCACCGCCAATAATCGCTGTAAAATAATAATAGTGACCACGTAATTGAAATTTGGTAGTGGCACGTCTCGTTCGCTTGTTATTCGAGGCGCGTGGTGTTAACCCTTAGCCCGGCGTCCAGGTTTCACCCTCCGAATGATTTATCGCGCAAACACCGACACTCGACGAATAAAAGCCCAGAAACCACTAAGCCACTTGTTTATGCCACTCATTGTGTTTCGTGATGCCGGCCTACGTGCCTCCGATACACACGTACCTACACACGACTCGAAGGGTCTCAATGAGTACTGGGAATCGCAAGTCTCACGATGTAGAGACGACTCACTTTCAAAAAGAACGTTCCGAACCTTCCAAAATAATTAAATATTCTACATGTTTTCATGAATGAATATTTTATACATGGCATGACTGCCAGTGAAAATTATAAAGCTCAATATTGCTTGCCTGTTTGTTACAAATATTTAAAAAAAAATATTTAATATTAGTCAAAATCAGATTTTTAAAATTTTTTCGAGTGTATCATTTAAGGCATTATTTATCAAAACAAGTAGAATTGCAAAAATATTTTTTGTTTTTAAATTATCAAAATTCTAATTTCACTATAAAAAAAATTATCTTGATTATTTTAATATTCTGGTATTAAAATGATTTTTTTCGAATAATAAATCATATTAATATTTGTTCTTAATTTTTTTTCTACAAAATGCGTATTTTATAACAAATTTATGTTTCATTAAAAGCATTTTTGAGAGATTTGCTTTAATTATGTTGTCCTATATTTAATAATTTCATTTATTATTAATATAATCTATTTTAAAAAATGTTTAAATTAAAATACCTTATTGGTTAACAGCTTAACTTCCGGGGCGTTTTTGCCAAACTATGCTTGGTGGCGTGGCGATTTTGCGAAATAAAGGTAAACAATTATCTTTTTTAGTAAATTGCTTATAACTTGTAAACCAATTAAGATATTTTATTGAAATTTAATATGTAGCTTTCTTATGATTTTTTGCATAAGTATATTGAGACATACTTTTTAAAAAATCATTAATTAGGGTATATGACGCACTCCGGATTCGGGATTGCCACACAGATAAAACAGAACTTTATTTTTACGGAAAACAGAACTTTGTGGAACAATCTGCAAGAATCTTAAGAATATAAAATTTAGGCCCCTACAGATGAAACTTGGCAGAAAAGGTAAAACGCTTTTACAAAATTGGAAAATAAATAAGACAAGAAATTTCAAAATGACACCTACTTTTCATAACAGCCAGATGATAGACACAGGAAGAAAACAGAGCGACTGGCCTTACAATATATAAGCCTCAATGTATGACTGTAATAAATTTTTGAAATTTGTTGATAGCGACGATCAATACCTAGTTACCAAATAATTAGAAAAACAATGGAATAAACAAAATGGTTGTGGTTTATTTATTTCAATGTGCATTGTTTAATTCGTTCTGTGTCTATCAAAATTTGAATCGTAACAGCAAAATTAAAATAAAGTAAAGCTAAAGGCATAATTCAGTGAAATCTATCGATTCTAAAGACATTTCAACAATTTCTACCACATCTTGTCGTGTCCGTGTTATCGATCCACCAGAAAGGCTTTCGGATAAGCTGAAAAATCATAGGACTATAAAAATAAAAAATTGGAAGAAATTTGTGAGAAGAAAATGTTGTGCTTGTTCTGCATATGGAATAAGGAAAGATACAGCATACACGTGCAGAAGTTGTAAAATTCCTTTTCTTATACGTAGTAAAAAATATCGAAGTAGATAAAAAAAGTGTAAATAATACAAATAAATATAAATAAGGATATAGTGTAATTTAAAAGTGAAATTATTAAAATAAATGTGTCAGTGACAATTATATTATATCAATGAGTGCAAATTATATTATATCATAAATTGATATAAAAAAGTGTTAATAATAAAAATAAAAATAAATAAGTATATAGTGTGGTTTAAAAGTGAAACTATTAAGTGTCAGTGACAGTTGTAAGCAGAAAAAGGACGCCGAAAAAGTTGGTGAGTGCAAATTATATTATACTATAAATAGATATTTTTTGTATAAATCGTTTATACACAAATTTATAAAAGCATTTAAACATACATATTATTGAATTACAAATAACTGGTTTGTAATAATTGCAACTATTATCAATTCACACAAAATTTTAGTAACGAAAAAAACATATTTTTTCAATTATGATTTTTTCCTCAAAGATTCTTTTAAGGGCACTAATATTTTTTTTCAAATATTTAACTTAATAACAGCAATAATTTTTCAAATTATAGCTTTTTACCCTAGTATCTTAATCTGTGAATCATTGCCGTTTTCCAAATGGTAATGAAATATCAAAATAATAAACACCCGGAGTAAATATTCGTAAGTTTATGGACGCCATTTTTTTAAGTTCCTTGTTATCGAATTTATCTTTAAATACTGTAACATTTTCACTTTTAAATTCTGCAAAAAATACACAATTTCAGTTTGAAAATCTTTGTAAATTGATGTATTATCAACCGCGGAGGTTTCAATTTCTTTTGATTGGATTGATTTTATGTTTACCTAACCAAACAGTTTTGACCCTGAAATTTATTTTTATTTAAGGAGTGTAACATAAAATAATATTTTTATATGAAATATTTAATTAGGGTTCATACATTTCATAAAAAAATCACGCTGCCCAAAAAATTTACATTAAAATTGGATAAAACGACTATTTTTACAAAAATTTGAAGTAAAATATAAATTATTTTTTATTTGATATTACATATGTAAAAATCTCAGTATCATATAAAGGCAAACTTAGTGGTATCTTAGTATTTTTTCAATAAAATAAAACGCATGATGCAGGACTCAAGCTTGAGTTCACAGCCACTAAACAATGTTCTTTCAAGACTCGTACACGAGTCCACGGGCGTTAAGTTGTTGATCTTGAATTAAAACTGTGTTTATTATCCCTGACGCATTTTTTAGTTAGCGTATATTAAACGTATATACTTAGAAAAGTTAAAGGCTTATGCCATTGTTTTAAAACATACAATTAGTTAAACCAACTTCACACTGGTGTCATAATATATAATATATAACATCAGCATTAAATATATATATATATATATATATATATATATATATATATATATATATGTAGAAAAAAATAGTAAATAAATATAGTAATGTGTAAGAAGGCAGGCTAAAAAAATGCCATAAATTTTAACAATATTTCTATAAAGCAAATATTAAAATATGCAAAGCATTCTTAAGATATCTCGTTTTATTCAAATTTATATTTTTAAATTATTTTTTATTATCTGTAAATTATTGAAATAAAATATATTTTTTTTAATTAATTTCTCAGTATTCTATTGCATTTGTAGTTACTCTAAGATAATATTTTGCCATTTTTAATCGTATCACAAAATATAATCTAATGTAAAAATATTATTATTTGCTTAATTTTCTTAGTACACAATTCAAAACTTTATTATTACTATAATTTTTTTTCGTTTTATGGGATGAAGTACAAAAAAACTTAAAATATGACAAAATTATTAGGAGAGTAAATTTAAAAAGTAAAATATAAATTTATTTAGTTAAAAACTTACTAGTAACAATAAATAAGTTTTTTCCATAAGAACGTATAGCAAAAATTAAAGTGACGGTAATAAAATCGTATTTTAGAGTTAATTTTGTGAAATATAAAGTCGTTTAATATTAATTAAATCTATTTATTAGAGTAAAAAAATATCTTTTATAACAACATATCTACAAAAACATTCTTATAACCAAAAAATGTTGAATATGTAAATAAAATCCTTTAGACAAAAATTTCTTTTGGTGTAATATTAATCCCAAATTATCACAAATATAATTTTTAGTTGTTTTTAAAACAAAAACTTAATAAACTATTTATGACAGGTTGTGCTAATCTTAAAAATATATACCGAGTAGATCGGAAAAGTAACTTATTTTTTAATTAATATGCATCTCTTGAATTTCTCAAGTATGTATTTCTCAAGCAGGTTTTTGTGGCATTGCTAAAAATAAAAAACTCAAGTTAAAATCTTGCTGCCCCCTAAATAAATGCGTTAAAGCGGATACTATAATGCAGTTATAGCGAATGTAACTTTGACTAGTGATTTCTTAGATTTCCTCTTCGATAGACAGAACGGTAACCTAACATAAGCTAGCGTGGCATAGCACATATCATAACGTAACATAGCTAGTCTAACGCAGTTTAATCTATTTATTTTTTTACAACGTTAACTATAACGTAGAAATAGGTTTTAATTCAATATATATTATTTTTATCACAAAGTATCACATGAACCAATATAATATTTGTGTGTACAGTAATTTTAAAATTATTTAAGTACTCTCATTACTTTTTGAGCATCCCCAATACATTTATACACACATTATTATACTATTGAACTTGGATGCTTCTTCGCCTTAACGGGATTTAAAAGACGAGGGTATAGGAACGACAAACGTTAGGCGAATCATTATTTTGCAACCATCGACCGTGTCTAGTCAGTCTGTCTTCTACGGTCATGTCTTCGTTAAATTCACGTTGTTTCACGTAAATTTACCAATGACCGTAAACCACGGAGAATCTAGACAGCTTTATGATTATGACGATTTTGAACTCTTAAAAAGCGTGCTTGCCGCTGAAAGATTCCAGACGGCGATAAGTTATCGGAATGTATAGACAACGGGTATTTTTTTGCTACAGTAAACGATTATTTACAGACGGTCCTTTATTTATCAAGCTGTTAAAAAAGTTTAACTAAAAGAAAATTATCATAATGTAAACGATAGAAAAAGTTTTTAACAAGTAATAAAAAATTATAGAAATCGTGTAATTTATAAGTTCAATCGACTGATAAAACGTTAATAAGTAATAGAATAATAATAATATTTCGATAATATTATTTAATTAACAATTATTGTTTGTTTATTTTAATTTTTTGTGATGAACTGACCTTATTGAAAATCTGAAAAAAATTGATGGTGTAAAAATATTTTTGAAAAATATTAAAACATGTATAAATAGGACCATGAAAAGAGTAGCTGCTTTCATTTCGACTATTTTATCTGGTTTAACCAAGTTTAAATTTCCAAGAGTTTAACTCAATTTTCCATACGACTCAATACGGCGAGAACAAGCGTATGATAAAAAACATATATATAATCCAGGTATAGCAGACCTTATATTAGTATTGTTATACAATATAATCAAATACACTTGTATTCCAATTTACCAATATTTTCCCTATACTTAACGTCAATCAGATTTTGATCGATGTCACACCAATTGACACATCATTAAAAATGCATCTCTTATCTTATTTGCCCACATAACATAGAACCCCACCCCTATCTCTTATTGGCTTATTCAGCTTTCAGCTTATACTATACGGTACATTCCTAAATCTTGAGCGTCTTTCACGGATCACTGAATAAATAATGCGCCTCTCGCAGGCGCCAAAACTCTAACGTTTTAATTGGGTTGATTTGGATAATTGGATCTAACATCTCTCTGCCCGTGTATAACACACCGTGTTGCAAAACATCACGTGGAGCAATTAAGCCGGGGGCCCTGACAGGTACGTGGCAGCTGCCAAGGCCCCAGGACACGTTCCTGGGGCCCCTGGACCCTTTTCGGATTATTCGATTCGCAAAAAGTAAATCCAAAAGGTCGACCCGCCTATACCCTGTGTTCTTTTTATCTTCATTTTGTGTCTATCTAGTTGATATTGAAATTTATTCTAAATGCGTATCGAAGTTTAGAGCAATTATGAAGTTACTGAGTGTGTGAAAAAATATCGTTATACAAAATAAATAGCGTTTAAGACGTTATGTTAAAGTAAATAAATTGCTTGGAACAAAGATAGATATAGTTTGAAAAGTTAGTTTAAAAATTAAATTGCGTTTTTTACACGAAACTCAATTTAAATAAGAGCTCAAAAATAAACTAATTTGCTCAATACTTCTTTTTTTAAATTGGTAAAATATAAAATTATTAGAGAAAAGATTTTTATAGATTTATTCCTATTTTAGTTAAATTAAAAAATACCAACTTATTACTTTAAGTTAACGACACAGCTGTCATAACTATTTCATTTAGTCTTCTTTTTTCGAAGTCGAATTTTTCCCAAGTTACAAAAATCTTTAAAAAAAATAAAATTTAAATAAACTAAGATAAAACTTACGTTATAATTTTTACAAGTCTATGACAACTCTTGCTCTCAACTCTTTTATATTAAATGTAAGGCGAGCATCAAATATCTTGGTATACATTTAAACTCTATTAAATTTACTAAATTTTTTACGGAAATCAGATTCGAATTTCTTGCTGCCATTGTGGACCTTAAACCCTTATATAACAAGAAAAAATATTTTTTTGCTTTATAAATTGCTGGTATGACCGATTTTAACATACACTTGCTCGGAGTGGAGTAACATTTTTATATTTTTTTAACTGCAGATCAATCAAAATAAAAATTTATTACTTCACAAATATTATGCGCGACTACAAATCTCCCTAATTAGTGACTATGACGAGAGCAAATTTAAATAGAAAAATAAACATTTAGCTGCATAATTTTGATTTTTAGTAACTTGATATCCACAGAAAAGTAATAAGTTATAAATAGTCTTAAGCTTAATAAACTAAGCATTTAACTTGTGGATGTATTTTTATTTTAAGTTTTGAAGGTTTTTTTTATTTCTATAAGTCTTATTTTATATTTTTCAGTTCCTCTTAATAAACAGTTATAATAAAATTACTGTATTTATTTATTTTTCTTTTCTAGAAAAAAATAGAAAAAAAGCTCCCAATAAAGATTAAATTTTTAGTTTTATGGCAATTATAAAAAAATTATTTAAAAAAAACTAAGATTATTTTAGTTTGTATAAATTTATAACTTGTGTTATTTAAATAATATGTATATGCTTGTAGTCGATTTTGTTATTTTTTTATCTCTTTCTGGCGTTGCAATTTTTATAAAAAATCCAAAAATAATCAGGTATTGAATTTATTACCATACGATCTCAAATAAACTGTTAACCTTTATATTTCTATAATTATTTTTGCTATTTTTTATTTAATATTTTTTAATATTGCATTTATAGTAAATAATAATAATGAAAAAATCAGTAATTTTATTAGTTATATTGGTTTGGTTTATTTTACTATTTTTTGTATTAATATGTTTTAATAATTTATTATTCTTTTCTATTATTATATTATCGTAATTTATTTTACATATTTACTATATATTACTCGGCTTTTATAGATATTTTTATCAATATCTTATAAAATATCAATAATTTTTTGCTATGGTAATTTATTTCGTACTCTTTAATTTACTTGTATTATTTTGTATAGAAATAATTTCCAAATTTTAATTTTAAAAAACAGTATATAAAAATAATATTTTTATGTATTATTTACTGAATTATATATGTAAATATATTACAATTATATTACATGTAAATATTTAACTATTTGTGGTACCTCGAAAGAGTGAAAGATCAACCGCCGTACATGTACGGCGACACTTCTCAAAGGGTTATTATAATTTTACATATAGATCTAAAATTTTTTTGAAATATGCATTATAGTTTAACACAGCAAAAGAATACATTTAATACTTTAACTTTTTTACTTATAAAAACAAATTTATGTAGTTATACAAAATGTATTATAAAAAATATTCTGTATTTCGTTAAACAATAGTATTTTTTAAATTTGTAGCAGGACAATGTTATTTAAAAAACTGATAATTCAGTTAATATAAGCAAAAAAATTAGCAGCATAAAGTTATTATTCTTGGAGCAGATTTTTTTTTTGCATTATATAAAAATAGTTAGTATCGTGATAGAAAGGCACAATAAAAAATACATTTTAAAATTTAATCCTATCTATGTTCTTCAAGTGTTTATAATTGTATTTTATTATTAAATAGGATTAAAAGCTAATAAATCAATACATCACAATTAAATAAGAGTTGCTAGTTTTTAACTACTTTTTAGTTAACAAGAAAAAATTAAAAACATTATAAAAGAAATAGTAGTAGAAACATAACATAATTTAGGGAAAAATACAAGAAACATTCACAAAATCAAAAAAAAACTTTTAATTATCTTGCGACTATATATTTTTTACATATAAAAATATCCTCTGTGAGTAATAAAACATGAAATAGATGATGAATAATATAATAAAAAAATATGTCTATGAAATCGAATTTTAAATGGAATATTTAAATTTATATATAATGGATAGATATTATTGTGTATTTCTTGCCGTTTGAAGTAAAATAGTCAATATGGTATTTTTTTATTTTTTTTATATAGACATATTCTTTAAATTCTATACATAGAAATAAGAGCAGTTCTTAATCTATACCATAAAATATAAAATACGCGTGTCTGTCACAAATTTCCTCCACAACAGTAAACAGTAGTAACGTGACATTTTCACGTGTCATTCTAGCTGCCATTTTCATGTCAATTTCGATATTTTCTACTTTCTACTTTAAAGTTATTAATTAAGCTGATGACCAATTACGTACTACTGTAATACAAAAGACTAAAATGTATATATTGCCAAGTATAGAAATTAATCTGTATTAACAGGATGAATAAAATTAATTTTAACTAATATATAAATATTAAACACAAACTGTGAAATTTATATATAAGTTTGAAGGCAATAATATAATATTACTACTATCACAATAATTAAATTTTGATTCAATACAATTTTCCTATGGTACTTTTTATTATTTGATGTTGAGCAAGAGGTTTGCAGTTTCTTTTTTGATATTTGAATTATAATAGTGTAGGTATAGTATAAGTTCATCAATTCAAATCAGCATTGAAAAGCGCATCGAAATATTTAAAAATACCCCTTTAAAAAAGCGAGCTACGAAAACAATAGATCCATTATCAGTCCAGAGTAAATAAAGCGCACTCTAACGTCGGATGCATTCCTCTAGAATCCACTCCACGAAGAACTCTCTAAACAGAGTATGTGCATTGTTTTCAGATCACAACAAAAAACCACCCCCCGATCAATATCTAAAAAAAAAGAGCGAATTATCGAGGGAGTGCGTTTTGTTTTGTTCGTCGCGATATATAACCAAGGGGTAGTATATTTTGTCTTCCTTTGCGGGGTGGTAATTTTTCGGAGTGAAAATAAAGAAACGGGCGCCAGGCACAAAAGCGGGCGCCCCGGGCAACAACAATAAACAATGACATTGCTGCAAACTGGCCGGAAAAAGGCACGAGAAAAAACTCGAATATAATGGTTATGAAATGCAGTTAGAGCCGGCTGGGTTTATCAGATACACTCTATAAATTCCGAGGTCCATTGTTTGGTCAAAAAGTGACCCTGGCGTTTTCTCTCTGTGTGTATATCTGAAAGCGCGACGCGGGAACGTTCGGTTAAAGCGGTTGACCGCCGAGTTAACTCGACGGGTTAAACTCGAATGAGAGCCGCGACGCGAACGCGTCTCTCAGTTAAGCTAAACTATATACAAATACCTACACGTTTTGTCTATTTGAATTATATGTTACGGAAATACATGCATGTGTACCGACATTTAGGTTAAATAATCCCGTAATTATATTTAAAGAGCTTTTAAATTGTTTTAAAATAGAACTACGTAATAAATTTATATCATACATTAAATATCTATAAATCACTTCTTTACTATCATATTAATATATTTACAATTAAAATCATGAACAACGTAGCAAGTGATCATTTGCATTTTTTTCAGATTAGAAGTCACGTATAAAATATAGTGCACATTGTTTTTTAACAGTTATATATGTATTGATACATATCTTAATTCCATATTCTTATATTTTAAAAATGGGCCGCAAAATTTTTAGCAAGTGAACCATTTATACAAAATTTCATGGTAAATGAATCTTTAAAAAATGCTAAGTATGACCACTAAAAATATTTCTGAAGTAGTAGATGATTTAATTAGTTTTTAATTAGTCTAATAGAAACAACCCAAATTATAGTAGAACACTATATTATATTTCAAAGAATCAAAGTAAAATATACAGTTATTTCTCTTACTTGTGAAGTACCCAATTTACCTTAATACACCTTACATAATAAATATAGTCAAATTACTATAAGTGTACAAAAAAATTGTTTACAAGGTATGAATATATTAGTCCACGTACATTATGTTATGTATTTAATTATTAAACACAAATTTTGCCGTTCAAAGGATGTTTTTTATATTGTCTATCAAAATAAATGGAATGACAATATTTTTAATAATATCGCTTAAAATATTTAAAACAGTTAATTACTTAAGATATTTATAAATGTCTGATCTGTAGATCCTTTTTTATATTATGGATTTTAACAAAGTTAAAAATTCAGTAAGATACATTCATTAATTTATCTTGCTGATTTATTACTATTTTAAAAAGATAAAATAAGACGAATAGTAATTAAAAACAAGATAAATTAAATTTAAATAGAAATATCTTTACGAAAGTAAAATTAAAATATAAAACTTAATCATTTATAGGACATTTATATATTTTTACTTAATTGAGGACCTGAAATTATTTAGAAATAAATTATTGCTTCACAGCAATATGTTTTTACATATTTAAGTTTATATTTGAATTTAAGTTTACTGTTGTCATAGTCACCGATTCTGGAAATAAATATAGAATTTTTCGGTATGATTTTGGCAATATCATAAATCTACCCAAAAGTTTTTTTATTGTATTAAAAATAAAAATAATTTATAAGCATTTTTAGTTATAAACTAAAATTAGAAGTATAAAATATGACTTATTGTTTTAAAAAAATATAAGTGAAATTAAATAAAAATACCTTTAACAAAAAAAAATAAAAGTATATTAGCTATTTAAGGGTTGATGTTGGTCTCAAGTTATATTTTAATAGAATTTTTCGGTATGATTTTAGTATTATCTTAAATCTTCTATAAAGTATTTTATTGTTTATACACATAAAACTAATTTATAAGCATTTTTATTTATGAACTAAAATTAAAAATATAAAATAGGACTTACTATAATAAAAAAATATTAGTCAAATTAAGGAAAAATACAAAATCCTTTAACAAAAAAATATAAAAGAACATTAGTTATTTAAGGGTTGATACTGGTCTTACGTTATATTTTAATAGACTTTTTCGGTATGATTTTGGCAATATCTTTAATCTACTACAAAGTTTTTTATTGTTTAAGCGTATAAAAATCATTTATAGCTATTTTTTATTTAAGATTATATTTAAAAAAAGTATAACTCAAATTAAGGAAAAATACAAAAGCTTTTAATATTTATTGAAATTATAGAGTTTAAGACTAATTATATATTTTTTTACCCCATGACTTAGAGTAACATAAAATAAAATGTATGCATATAAAGTTTTCATTTTAATTTTAATTTAGTCTTGTAGTCACTGATTGTGAAGATAAGTGGGTTATTATTGGTTTGCATGTCAAATTTATAGTATTTTGCAGTATGATTAGGGAAAATTTTCTCAATTTTTGATATTATAAATGAACCATAAAAATTTTTAAGGTTATTAAAAAATATATGAGGTTTATAGTAGTATATTATTTTAATCGCTTTATTATAAATTACTTACAGTTTTACTGGTGTTACTCCACACCTAGCAAGCCTTTGTTATTACCGGTCTAATCAGCTGTTTATAACATGATTTTTTTGTCAATACGCTTTTTTTTAAAATATTGGTCTTAAAGCTGGAATAGCCGCAATAGAAACACTATAATAAGTTAATGAATTTATGTTTGGGTCTAGATATTTGATTTTTACCATATAAATAATGTAGTTTTTGTATTTATTTTTAAGAGCTAAAATAAATAGTTGTCTACGTGTTATACATATAATTATTTCTATTATTTTTTTTAATAAATTTCAATTTCTTTAACATTGTTTAAACTAGTTATTCTATTCTATTAATAAGTCAGTATTTTTTTTAAATATGAATGTCATTGATATATGAAATACATATGAAAGACCTAATTAACTATCCTGTGAAACTTCAGCTGGAATTTTAGTGGTATTAGCTCATTACTTAGCGAAACAATACAGCTTTGCCCTTGCAAATAAAGGCATATTATATGTATGAAATAATCAAGGGCTTCATCTTAAGATACATAAAACTGTCGTGTTCAACGAAGTTTAATGCTTTTTCAATATCTATCATTAATAATGTTGAAATTAGCATTTAGATTATTAAATTAGTGAGTCGTTAAATACATCTTGCGAAAACTTGAATTAACTTAGGTTTATTAGTAGTGAAAGTAAGTTTTAAATAATATTCTAGGGATCCGATAATATATTTATTTATTAAATATATTTTTTTAAATATGCGCTTTTTCTTTACTAGACACTATTTTTTTTCCAGTGCTCATTCATAAATCATCATTGTTTGATCACTTGATTGAATAAAGTGCTAATGGATATTTATAATATGCTTTTTAAATTACTTTTTATTTTGTTGGTTGGACCTATTTGGGACCATAATACAATCTCGAGGAAGAAATTATATACATAAAACGTCTTCAAATATTAGCTCACGCAGAGTTGTGGGCGATATTGGACCGTTGAAGGGGTTCGGATATAGGCAAGGCAGGGGATTTAATTGCCCTTGAAAAGGCAGACAGCGGACCTTCGTCTAAACGAAAGTAATAATGTGAAACTGTACCAAAAACGTAAACAGTGGGTCGTATTCTTATACTAGTTCAGAATATTGTTTGACTCTGAACGATGAAACAATGGGTAAAAATTTTAAGGTTTTTTTAAAAAAATGCTGCAGTTCATACTTTGATTTTAGTCTGATGTCTCACTACTTAGTAGTTGTTGATTGTGTTAACTCGGTTTTAACGCTTTTGATATTTTCTTTTCGAAAAATTTACAATACATACATGATAATTAATTTTTTTTCTAGATACATGGATTTGAAATAGTACTTTTGCAAAAAAATATATTATTTATATATAGCATGTATTGATTTTTATTTGGTAAATTTATTTAAATTAATATTTTCACGCCCTTATTTATTTTCAATTTAATTCCGAACGGCTATATATTTTCAATATCGTTCCGGCAAACTTTGTCTTCAGAGGAAGTAAACGCAACAGCAAGTATTGTAAGCTGTAGCATTAACAAAAGGCGATAGAGTATTGTACACCTGAATGGGATTAAGATAGAAGTTACAGTTAACGGAATAGTTTCGCGTGGAAGAGAAAGCCAGAATGCAATTAGCGAAGAATAAATTACAGGGGGTGTCGCGAACAACAGTCCCTGCCCGATATTTGCTACAGACTGTATAGAAAGCATGCCATAGTTTTGTCTAATAATATCTGGTTAAAAAACATTATACTTAAATTTTATTTGTAACATCATTATGTTACATAATTACAGTTTAAACTAGTAAATCTTAATGTATCTTATATAGGACGTAAAATTGTTTATTTATTTTTACAATCAATCAAGTTATGAATTGATTCGATTTTACTCAGTGGTATCGCAAAGGCAAGGGGCCTCGCTCAACGGTAAAGAGCAGGGTTTTTGAAACTATTATAGTCGCAACTTTACATAACAAACTTTTTTTAATTCTAGGATTTAAAATATAATCTACACAATAGCAATTTATATTAGACATATTATATTCGTAAAATAATATTATGTAATATTACAATAAATAAATCACAGAAAAGACAAATAATATATGTTAAATAATATTATAGAATATCACACAAACTAACTTAACTATATAAATCAATTACATCGACACTCAAGTGTTGATGATTACTCCTTAACTTTTGACTTAATTTTGATTCATTTAAAAATAAGACACTACTGCGCATAAGCTTCTAACCAAATTTTCACAAATTGTCTTAATATTATTAATAATGAGTTTCGATGTTTTGTTGATGAAGAATAATAATATACATAATATATACTTTATTGTTGTGCAAATTATTTTTGTTAAAACACTTAAAATGAAGCAAAAAAATATATTTTACAACATTTTAGGTTTAACTTGATTGTTTATATTACAGAAAAGTAAATAAAAATATACTTTTTTCGTTTTTAATGAATCAAATAAATAAAAATATTTTATTTTTATCGACATATATTATATTGTGCGTACCTATAACGCTTTTACTTAATTTAAAATTAACAGTTACTTTCTTTATATAATTTATTTATACAGAGAGATTTTCACACAATATAATAAGACTGTAGTAATAATGTAATTACACTAGTAGAACGTTAAAAATATATGGTTCCTAAAACCGTATGTTATTAAACCATGTGTTTATTTTTATACCATAATTCGTACTATAATAATATAAGCTTTTATTAGCAGAAAATGGATTAAATCAACAAAAAAGGTATTCTTGTTTCGTAGGAAATGTACGGCGTTATTCACTTTAAACTATTACAATTTTATCTAACGATAAATACATATATAGTGAATGTTTTTCCCAGAACTGTCTACTTATTAAAAATAGTAATTATATATTAAACCATATTATACATCAAAGCATATGTTAAAACAAGATACATATTATAATAATTTAACAAAGTTCAAAGCGATTATATGTTTCACCAAACAGGCGATACATATTTTATGATGTTTACTAACTGTTATTTCTCTTAATTCCTTTAATATTTCATAATATTAATTACAAATCATTGTTACGTAAATGTGTCTAAAATTTAACTAAAAATATGATGTTTTTATCTAACTTAAATTTTTATATCTTATATATTATATTAAAATTTGTTTTCAAAAAAAAATATTTTTTCCACCAAATTAAGCAAGTCAAAACTTTTAAACAAAAACTCTTTAATAGTTCTACTTATACTACTTATAAAATCTAGTTATGCATTTTATTAAGTATGTAGTAATAAACAATTATCTATTATGTTAGATGTTAAGACCAAGTTGAAAGGTCAAGAAATAAGGTTAACGGCCAACAAGCGCGCCACTCTTCTAATAAATGTCGTATAAAATACTCAATATTTGTTCACAAATTTGGTATCTGCCGATACTTTTAAAAATCAGTTGCTATTAAAGTGATCAGTCGGTAATGCAATATATAAATATTTATTTATATATGCATTACATATTTTTAAAACCATTTATCTTGAATATTATAATATATCATTATGGCATACGTCATAGCCACCCTGTATTAAAGCGTTCTATATACAACATTTCTGGGAAAGATTGCTTATTTACCAGGTGTGTCTCGGAATGATGTATATTCCCTATATTAAATATTTGCGTCACTCTCTCCTGAAAATACATTTAATTTATTATTTTTGTCTACATAGAAATCTAAATATTTAATATTGATGACATGTGTGAGCAAAATTTACATATGCTTTTAAGATTAAATACAATTTTTAAACTTATATAAACGTAAGATTAGTACGAATATTATTAATGTTAGTCTAACAAAAAATATTTATATTATACAAAACTAAGTCAGGTGAAAACAAAACTATATATATATATTATATATATAGGATATAAATCTGAAACATACTCACTCATAAAAAAATCACATACTTGCGCCCCTTTATCGAGCCTCTCTTAGCCGATGGAAAAAATGTTGTTAGTACATATAGTATTCGAGTAAATATATTTTTTCCAGTCGCAAGTTTTTTTTTCTCTATAATTTTCACCTTTGAAGATAAACGAAAGTTTTCTAAGGGATCATTAAATTTTTCCGCTGGAAAAATCACCCGAACTCTCTCGGAATCTTCGAACATTTTTTCACTTATTCGCGTACATTCAGCACGCTACATTTGCCAACTTTCATAATTGCGACATTATTTTATTTTCACTTAAATTAAAAAGTTTACTGCGAAAAATAATTTTCACACACGTTTTCATGTAACTACATTTCAATTAAATCAGTGAATTTCATAGTTTATGTAACTATTTGTGCGAAACGTTAAAATATTTTTCATAAACTGTACTAAGTACACATTAAAAATAATATTGTGTTATAATCTAAATATCTTACATAAACTGTACGAAATTGTATTTTTGTATTTTATGAAAAGCTACTTTTTTAACGGTGACTTGACAAATAATGAAGTTTCGGATTAAACAAACGACAAAAACGTATTGTAAAAATATTTAAGTATGGATAAGCAATAGAAAGAAACAGTTTTCAATTGTCAATTAATGTTTCTAGCTACTTGCGTTTCTGACTTTACTCATATGGGTTGGGTGAAACCTATTTTTTTTACTCATATTATAAATTAATTTTTAAAAATCTCAAATAAACATAAGCTAAAGTATGATTGTCAAACTTAAAAAATGTTACTGATTGAAAAGTGCGCGGTCGGTATCGGCACTATTATTTTCCAACCGCCCAATTAACATTAAGAAGACGCTATTTTTTCAATTTTTTTTTATTAGAAGCTGATTTAATAAATATATACTTATTGCGCAATTTATTATATATACAATATATATATTTTATTCAAATATCTGGCGGCTATGAATACGCAAAAGTCCATGATGACAAGTATAAATGTTGTAACAGGTTATCTAGATCGATACAAAGAAGTCTCAATGTGTTAGAATAGAAGTAGAAATAAAAAGTCTTTGAAAAACTGATCTCTCTTTCTCTATCATAGTAAAAAAGTGCCAAGCTTTTTCTATATTCTCTCACTAAAGCTTTAACGAATAATAAAAAAGCTTATTTAGAGCAATTTGTCATATTGTATAACTCATCCACCCTCTCTTATAAAACTTCCGGGTGACCCTTTATAAATAAAACCATTGCCGTTACTTCCCGATTATCACTGAAATTTGTTGAATTTATTAAGCAAAACAATGATATGGTTTTGACTCGCTTTCATTGTATACATTGTGACAAAGATTTGTTACGTTTATAGTATGAAAGTCACTGTTTTGTCTTAATCTTGTGTATTGAAATATAATATTTTTAAAGCTTTATTCGTGAAGCGCTTTTTTTAATTGACTTATTTTAATATAGAGTTAAATAGAATTTCCTACACAGTCCTTCAAATTTATATATTCCCATAAAGACATAATGCACTTATGTGATTTTTAATCCACAAACATTTGTGAAATTCATTAAGAAATTTTGCCTTTTTATCATAAATTTGTATCTGTATTTGCGGTAACATTAAAAAGTTGCAAATGTATATATATTGTCCAAAAGATAACTGCGGCATCATGATAGTGTTGTTTTTGGTGAAAAATTACTAATTGGTAGTTAGGTTTAAACAGGTACGTTATCATTCGTACGACCTAGCGGTAATAATTTTTGCTAAACTATATCGTTATAATACAGAAAACCTTAACATTCGATCAAACTTGACGTACTTTTTTTTGTTATTAGCTCTTCATGTCCTATTGATAAGACTATATATTTATTTATATGTAATATCCATACTTAAATTACATTGAATTGCAGATGTGGATAATTTATGACCGATTGCATTATCTTTGGAGCTGATAAAAGTATTCTCTTGTTATGTGTCCTAACACTTTTACAAGAGATAAGTTTTTATGCTGCAGTAATTGCTGATTTTTTGTTGGCTTTTAAAAATTTGTGGTTATTGTGCAATACTGAGTTCTCTGCACGATTTCTAAATTTATTGCTGACACAAAACTGTTGACGTATGCAAGATGAAAGTTAAACAATTATCGTTCGCGTGATTTCTAAAATCATCGTATACTCCGTATTTCATTATTAAGAGCTATTTTTTATCAAGGTTGTATGAAAAGAAAACTAATACAACTTTAGACTATTTAAGATCAAAATCCGCTGCTTCTCTCTACGCAGCCTCTAGACCAGCTTAACGTCTGAAATCCAGAGTTAAATCTGTTTCAAAGACGCCGAAGCACTCACGAAAAATACAAATGTGTATTATCATAAATAAATGTCTCTTCACTGTTGAGATTAGTTTTTTTTAATAAAAGCGCATTTTTAAAAATAAAAATTCGCTAAAATCCGCGCAATCTTGATTATTAGACTAATAAAAAAGTTTAATATGTGTACTAATTCACTGCATTAAATGGCACTTTTTTTTTTAATTGAATGCAAATTTTTTGTAGCGTACAAAATGTATTGTCAATACTTCGCTTTTGAACACAAACTACGCTTTTAATCTGGCTTATAATTTACATGCACATCGCAGACACGAATACAAACGTGATAATATAATTATGATATTTTTATACTGCGCTTAATATATTATTATATATTTAACTAACGTTAAATATGGTAGATAATCATATTTGCTTCTGGTCTCGACTGAAACAGAGAAACAATATTTTGTTCGGTTTTAAGTTTGGCTAAATATGAAAATAGCTATTTAGCTTTCTATGTTGTTTTATACTATTAACCCAGATAAATTTATAACGCCACTTTGGTGGAATATACTGTTATATGTACATAATATATTATATAACGAATTAAATTGAGATAAAAGCAAATACCGCGTTCTCGCTCGAAAAATATTGATGCTTGATTCCTAAGCCAATTATCTGTTTAATTGTTTTCCCCTGTCTCTTGTGTAAATCTCCGGTTCGATTGTAAGGAATTCTGCTAAAGCGTTGCGTGTGCTAGAGACCCTACACCTGTTCGAAGGGCACTCGTGATTACGCCGCTGAAATTGAACCATAAATAAAGGGCTCTAATACCGAAAGGGTAAAACCGCAAACGACTGCGGTTGTCTTAGGAAAGCAATCGAAACACCCTTACTAATTAAACTATATAAGATACTACTGTGGCAAAGTTTAAAATAGATCTTATTATAATAGCTAACTTGGTACTGCTTCAAACGAATTTATTATTATGCTTCTTAAAAATTATTCCATAGCAAAAGCAAAATTTCGATTGGAAAATTTAAACTATTTACAATTTTTTTTAAATAGTTATGTTGTTAAAAATAGGAACCCGGTTTGTCTTATATTTATATATTTGTATATAATAATAAATATTAAAGTATATTGATTATGATAAATGTCAGTGTTGCAGGACCTCTAGTGCTATATCATCAACAAGGTTCATTGGCCGCAATGACCATGTTCAATACTTTTGATTTTATGATATTTTTATGACGTCTAAAAGTAAATTATGCATCATATCTACCAAGATAAATCTTCCTTTGATATTCCATATCATGAATCCAAATCGCGTCTGCGTCTTCGGTGAACAATTTATTTGTGCTAAACGTACACATTTTTTCTCTTCAATTGCGCGTATTCGCAAAAACACGCTTTACTGTCTTTGCGTCTACATCTTGATTCGCATCAATCTACAATAGCATCCTGCAAAGCTTTCAAATCTTCTTTCGAGCGTTTAACTAAATATCAATACACTCCGCCGTTATTAAGAGAGGAATTTCGAAAATATAAAGAGACGGTCTAGGTCTAGCTTTTTCCAGACGATCTAATGGACCATGCGATGGTGTCCGTCCCCCTTTGAAAAGCTCGGCTCGTATTTCTGGGCCTATAAACCTTTGCGGTTGTCATTATATCTGACATCGCGTCTAGCCGCTTGACAAATACCGAACTTTGCCAATTCATGCAAATTTCCATCGAATGGCGGCCTATTAACGTTTGAAATAGCTAATTGGGGTCGACGGCTCTGAACGCAAGAAATTATCATTGTTTCCCTCCTCGACGCGAGAAACGGCAGATAATTAAAATTTAATAATGGTTGACTTTGAAATCTGTTAGGAGATAATGATCGACAAGAGCGAAAACATTCTATTAAATTGAACAATATGTTAGACTGGTTTTAACCAGTCTAACATATTGTTCAATTGCTTTATATTGTAATATATAGAAAATATACATCATTTTTATGAATGATAAGTTAAGGACACTGTAATAGAATAAGTTTGCAAGGTGATGTATTAGGTTGTTTCATATGAAGTGCTCAATATTTTTTTATTAAAATATTAAACGCTACATTTTTAACTACAATTTTATTATTCAAAATATGTTCCATTTACAAAAATAGTCTTTTACTGACGAGATATATTTTTATGTTTTGTAGTTTTTAAATGCTTTTATAATAACTATTATTTTAAAGAAGTAAGTCTCAATGTGATAAACTGTAATGTGAATGTCAATGGAGTATGGAAAATGAAAGAAAATTTCTATTCCTTCAGTAATTAGTGATGTATTTGATATCGCGTTATCATAAAACAATATTGCTTTAAGTCTGTTTATTAAAATATTGTTTTATGGTTACTTATATATGCAATTTCCATAACATATGATTACTCTGCAATAGTTTAAGAAACGATCAATAAAGTCTTTCTTTAAAATGTTACTATTAGAGTCCAGATATATGCTGTCTAACCAGTGTCCTGATATTTTCTGGTTATCGAAGAGAATTATTTCTTTACATATCCTCCACTATAATAAGTAACATATTATTTCTGAAAATGCAAAGAATAACATGATTTATTGCTGTTTCCGCCTTTTGGTCAGTTTGTAAAATATCCATTTGTCTATATTTTTTACATGTATAAAATTAAATCAACCAGAATCAGTCAAATTTTAATATATATTTATAAAACGTAGATAAACTTTACCACATAAGTGTAAACAGTGTAGTTACTTAACATTAAAAAAAAGTTACTTTTATTAAAAATACTATCGAATTTTGCTTAACCTTTTATGTGCTATGTGCGGATAAATCCGAAACACTGTGTACGACTGTGTAAGTGCAAAATTCGGATTTATCCTAAGCTCGATAAAAAAAATTAATTGCTAAATTAATTTTAATAAAAAGTCACGTAATTAATCAATTATACAGTAAAAAAAAGTAAAGATTTTATCCTGAAGGTGAATAATAAAATTAATATAAACATATGAAAAAATCCAAGTAAATGTTTAAATTTATTTTTTACTGTATAATTGACTAATAATGTGACTTTTTACAAAAAAATAATTCAGCACGTAAAGGGTTAAAGGGGCTTGCTCTCATGGCGTTCTCTTAACTTATATTTTATTTAAAAATAAATTCCAAATACACAAAAAATAGTCTGACAAGTTATAATCTATGCCTGTCGAATGTGCAATAAAACAGGCAATATATTTTTTTCAAATTGCATTTCATTTAAAAAAATATCCAATTCACTTTTTATGCCATTCTTAAAAAACCGCAAAAACCACGATATACATCTGGACTTTAAGCTTAAATTCACTTAGCATATCATCAGGTTCAATTGCGCCCCTAAAACCGATAATAATATACGCTTGCTGGGTGTGGAGCTACAGTATTTCAGTCATTAAAAAAAATATATTCAATACACGTTTTTATAATAATCTTATAAAACTTTGCAATAGCTTTTAAATATTAGTAATCAAAAAACAATGCCATATTCATACCATGAACCAGTATCGTGCATTTATTGTGTCTGTATGCTATTGTATGATACTATATATTATATAAAAAAGCTATTGTATGATACTATATATTATATACTAAATATTATATAAAAAATCAAAAAAGCACAAGATAGCAGAGCAAATATAAAAGTTTAAAAACTCATTTCGGTGGTTCTTTATCTTTAAAAAAATACACTTAAATTATTACTCTATTTATTTATTTATTTTACCTTAACTGTGAAAAGTTTTTAGTTTTTCTCCATTAAATTGTAAGCAGCAAATTACATAATACAATATTTTAATATAATATAATATTTTTGAATTATTATATAATATTTTTGGTAAATTACTAAGGGCGGAGCCCCAGCGGTAAGCCTATCATTTAAAATATTTTTTATACTTATTTTTACTGTTCCTCGCTTGCAGCAATTTTTTGAATGACTTTCACGAAATTTTTATTAATAAATCATCTCTTAACTTGTCAGCTCGTTACAACATCGAAATCGCCTTATTTTTTTATTTGTGAGACACATATTGGCCACCACTTTTTTTTTATTATATAAATAAATATTAGTGATAAAAATGTATATTTAAAACTTCTGTAAAGTCTTTATGTCTGTTGTCTTTCTATATAAAATTATATTTAAGACTATAGACGTGGCTAAAATTGTGTATTTTCAGTTATTTTTATAATTTTTTTCTCACTCTCAAATGTTTTTTCTGCCTCTTAGCTATCAAATGTAACTGAAGAAGCCTTTTTTTCACCTATTAAGAAGTTGAAAGGTGTATTAAAAAAATAATCTTACATCTGCTTTTGCTCATTAGAACAGATAATGTTTTGCATATTCTCATTGTAATACAATTTTTTCATTATTTATATTTATTAACAGAAATAATAGACGCACCACTGCTTCTTAAAAGATAACTCTCTGATTGTTAAAAATTATATTAAAAAACAAAATTTACTTCTCAATATATATATGTAATTAGTTATTGTGTAAATAAGTCCCACAATTTTTATTCGTATTAAGCTTCTTTTACCCTAATCTTGTTATTTATTGTTGAATGTTTTTTTTAAGATCTACAAACAACAGTTCCATTTGCGCTAAATAAATATTAAACATGCCACATTTAATATTTATTTTGTAACAAAAACCTATTTAGCATTTGTAAGAAAACCTATGAATGTTGACTTAATACATTTTTGATTGCCTAAAATACTTAACTGATTTATTTGGATCTGTAATTATTTATTGGTTGATTAAGTATGGAAGGTTGTATTTGGGTTTTTTTATCCTAGAAGAAAAAATATTTATTTACCACTTTATTAGTTACGTCTTCAGTCGTGCAACTGCACCAAATAAAAATATATTAAAGTCTGAGATTTAAATTAATTTATAACATCGCATGTTACATAAATTTATAAAAACAGTAGTACAACTACTGCGACTAAAAACATATGTTAAGTATATTTAAAGGTGTAGTAAATAGTAATTTTGAATGTTACTAGTTTTATTCTGAGAATTTATTCTTTAATATTTATTTAACTGCCATGTGCTTAACATTTCATTGGAATTAGTAACAAACATCTCACGACTTTTATATATGGAAATCCCCGACTGATCTCAAGAAAACATTGAAAATATTTCCATAAACTAGGTATGTTTTTTTATTCCAGAATTTGTATGCTATTAAATTACGAATTGTTGCTTAACTAAAAAAATCAGGAGCATTGTCACACATTATAAAAAACGGTACTAATATTGTACATTAATTTAATTTAAAACATTAAATTTTATATTATAATATTGCATGAAATTGATTCTTCTATACAAGGAATATCATTATATTTACATTAGTAAGAAGTTACGGTAACTTTTTTATCGATTAGATATTTTTAACCTGACACCTAAAATCTATTAATTTTCACCACGATAATATGACATCACGCGAAAAATTGATTGACCTGAATTGATAAATTTGACAGACAAAACATTATTATATAATTTTAATAATATGTAATAAATGAAAAAAGTTAAATATTGAAGTAGATAAACTGACTTTAATAATAATAACTACTTTAACAGCAAATTATTAATATCATATTTTATATCTTAAAATATATATATATAATAATGTTTAAATAGTTAAAGACAGTTATACATACTTACGAAAAATAATCAACTTAATTAACCAATTTTCAAGTCGTAAATATATGTTCTAAGTAAAAAAACACTTAAAATAATTACACGTTTCTAGCTAAGTTAGTTTGTAAATAATAAGCAATAATTTGGAATGTAATTATTTCAATTATACCAGTTTTTTAAGCGACACTTAATACGCATATTAAATTTCAATGGTGTTTTTCATACAAAATTTAATTACACTGTCAACAACTAGAAAAATTAAGAGGTGCAATGAAAAACGACAATCAATATTTTATTTACTTAAAAATATATACTAAAAATACTTTACATGTATGTATATACATATTATTAAATTACTGAACCTCTATAAACTTGCGTCTTTACTAACTTATCTAGAGCAAGTGCTTTCGACGCTTGAGGCCAAATGAAATTTTGATCCTTTCTAGAAATTATAAATGAAACGCTACATATAACTTTTTTTTAATTATTTAAATTAATATTTTTTTGGATTAGTAAATTTGTCGATAAATTTTGCGAGGTTGTTTTTCTATTTGTGTATTTCAATTTCCATTATATACTTTTGTGGATGTTACTGTCACTTGGTATCTTGTTTGCATAGAGAAAAACAATTCAATATTGGGAAAAAACAAAGGGGTGTTTCTGAAGTGTCAATATTCATATCGCTATGTTATAGAAATGTAACCGTTAGTGTTTGTAAAAGTATTATACTACTACACATATTTAAAAAAAAAATAAGTTCTTATAAAATATATTTTTTTTAAAGAACCGCAACAAATTCAATTAAAATTGTAAGTGTTTATTTTCAATATCAAAGTCAGTGTATTAGAGAATATTTTTAATAATGGAGTAAAAATATGTATGAGTGTATATTCATAGTTATTTCAAACAAGCAGCCGGCCACCTGGTTTATGTCTTCAAAATGGCTCGAAACGTTTATTACCCCGTTCGAATGCATTAAGTTGCAATTATAATTATTTTTAAGACCGCTTCTGCCATTCCCTTCTGGAAATTTCAAAAGTTTACGACCCATAAGTGACGGTTGCGAGCTTTCGCAATTTCCACGTCCATGGAAATATTACTTGGTTTTTAAGGAGCGAAACTAAAAACGGCCCGAGGAGTTATTACACGTGGTCAAGGGGTATTAAGGGTGGTTTAAAGAACGCTTTAACACCGTTCCAGAATTGATTTCGTGCCAAAGAATCGCTCCTATCACGCCATTTAACCCCCGCGCAATTCATAATGTTAATTTTGATTCACAAAGGGTGAGGTCGAGTTGTAATGAAAAATAAAAGAACCTGTGGGGTATTTTAAGTATAACATATAGAAGTGAAATCTGCAGATGCATAATATAGCCTCAAAATTAAATCTCATTCTACAGGCAGAAGTACCTACTAAAAAATATGTTTTAATTAATAATTCGCTTTAGTTAAATTAGCCTCGAATATCATCAACGCCTTATTCTTGGATATTCATCCCAACTACAATCGAGTCATTGGTTTTCTTTTCTCACAATAAACTCTTGCGCCACATGTGTCTAATTCCTCCTTATCTTGCAAATTTTCACGCGTTATTAAACCGCCGCAAAGTATCATTCACCACGCATCACAATCCCGACAATGCCCTTTTCATAGACGTGCCGAAGGTCCAACATTGTTATTGCTGCGGCGCTCAATTCCGCCTAATGATTCCGGAGGTCCCGTTTTATATTCCCGCCGTATGTGGGCTCGTTTCGGACCCCTCGCGCTCCGCGGACCGCACATAAACTCCCCTGGCGTCGGCGAGACCTCTTTATTTGACGCGCAATCTTTAACGCGTCTTTATTGCCGTCAAACACGCACCCCGTCCGTCGTTATAACGCCGTTATAACGATAACTCGTCCCGTTAATCGAACGACGACGAAATTCGCGGAAAATCGTCGGAAACGAGGCGTGAAATGAAAAAAGAAGAAAATAATATGCGGGCGAGTCAATCGATTGGATACATTGTGTTGGAAAATTTCGGAGTAAACTTTGGGTTAATTTGTATTTTTATTACGAGATCTTTCGAAATTAGGGAGTAAAATAAATTAGACCTTTCTTAGGTCGGTTAACTAAGTGTATCATTAAATGTACTCAGAAAGTGTATTTTTTTATATATAGTTTTATTTTTTTTATTAAAAAATACATAGAAGAGATACTATGATATTCTTACTTTATAAAAATCAGTTATTACAAAATTATATTTATTTTTATACATTAAATTGTACATATGTATATACTACATACAAATTAAAAAATAAATAAAAAAACATCTATTGCTATGAATATTTGTTAAAATAATTTGAAAATTATGTTAAAGTTTTAACTTTAGCCTTAACGTTTATTTTTTTCAACAACATTATTCATTGGAACTAATCGGTTTTAAAAGGACATTAATGTACTACTCAATTCAAGTTGCTCGACTTGGTATTTTTATTTCCAACTTAACCGTGATTTTATTTTTTGAAGTTAATTAATTGTATTTTAAATGATGTATATTTTCTATCTAAATTTGCTGTTAATATATTTTCTATATATACAAATTTATATTTTTATTTTTATTTTTAAATAAAAAATTATAATAATAAATCTAAATTTTTCATTACAATATCTCTCGTTTTTAAAAAGTCAACCCTTTTCTTTTACAAAAAATACGGTCCAGTTTTATTAATTTCGTCAAAATGTACAAGCTTAATTGTGTTGAGACAAGGAGATTTGTTTGGCGAGCGGTCAGTTCAAACACGAACTGGGTGCTTTTAATTCAATTTTGATACTGGATCCCCAAAAAAACATGACTAGCGAGAGTGAAAGAGGGACAGCAATATGGAGAGAGAGGTCGGTTGTGTGGTACACGGCTTTTTAAATTAAAACCTGACGGCTTTTTAATAATTCAATACGGCCACAAGGCCAACGGACACACGGGGGGTCCGTTAATATGTACGGTATATGCAGAAACATTAACGACCTACATAAAATATCAGAAGTGCGTGGTATACGCACGATATAAATATGCATCTATTACAGGTTCAAAATCAACATGAGAGAGTTTAAACTGGAGAGGTTGGTGAAATTTTTTGTACTCAATTAATGGTTAATTGCTTGATATAAAATTAGGATAGGTTTTAGACGAAAGATTCTGGTCGTAAAAATATATATTTTTACACTTTTTCTTCCACAAAACACTTGTTATTTGTTTTCGCTGTTAAGTTAAAAAATTAAGACTTATAAATCATTCTTTAGAGACAACTGTATAATTGCATGCGGCTGTACAATTTCTGTATTAAATAGATATTATGATATATGAAGATCGTAAACACTTTAAGTTATTCGAATTTTGAGTAAAACTCTTGGCGACTTAAGATGACTATTTGGCTAGACTAGGTTTGTCGATCGAAATGGTAGTGATCAATTTTCTCTGTACTTTGTATGTGTCATTCTTCGAGTCACAAGAAGAAAGTCGTATACGTTGCACGAAAATACGATTGTGTGTTGTTTTTGTTTCTACCTGCGCTGCAATAACGGTTATTTTCGGGAAACTGCAGCGTACTATGGCGAGCTTAGCAGAGGTCATTATTATTGGGACATGTATGATATATTATTTAAAAAATGCAATTAAAAACGTTTAAAAATTAATAAAATACATAAAACATATTACACATATTTTAAAATTCAATTTAAATTTAAAAAATATAATATATCACGGTTAAGTTGGAAGTCATATATTTATAAAAATCTATAAAAATATTAAACAAAAAATTAAAGCTTTCTGGTCGTGGGTAGTAGCTTCGATTTTTTCTGTTTAATTTAAATTAAATCATTTAAATTATTCCTAACTGAAATAGATTCTTGTTGCTTAAAGAAATCGGTGTCTTTGCCAATCCAGGATGGAATGCTTACAGGTGTTTTTTTAAATAATGAGAGTTTCATCAAATTATTTGTGAACATTCGATAACGTATGATATTTATTAATCCATATTTATAAAAGCGGAATCTTAAAATAAATAAAAAAACAAATATAATTTAATAAATAAAAAATAATCCAGACAAATTATAATTACATTATGTCAAACAAACCCCCTTTGGACAGTTTCATTTCAACAATACTATCACTTTCTAATGATGTAGAAGAAGGTTAGTAGTTCATTTTTAATTTTTAATAAGTCACTATGAAAAATTGTGAGAGTACCAACCTCAAAGACAGTTTGTTGTTAACTGATACTTTAAATTACTACAATAGTGCATCGGCCCTTTTTTCTAAATGTATTGCTTACGTATACAAATGTATACGAGGGAGAAGCGATACATGCGCGTAAGAATATTCGTTGCCTCACTTGTTCTTGTTGAAGCGGCAATGCTCATTTCAAGGTTTTTCGTCTGTGTCACATCCGGCTATTAAAATAAATATTTCGGTCCATTTCGCAAAAAACAAATAAAAATAATAATATATATGTAACTAGTTGTCAAATCCTACTGTAGTATTGTGTTAGTTCAACGTGCGTGTGTATTGGATAAAAAGTGGAAGCTGTGTCGTTCACTGACTGGTCTAGATGTTTCAGACTTGGCTGCTTCGAACTAAATGTCAATGATGCCAAAAAAAAGATACATTGTTTGTGTATTATCCAAAATTCGTTTTTCCGCATAAAAAAAATTATGCCTATTTTAATATTTTTTTTTACAAATTAATATGTAGTACTGACATTTAAATATTATTTAAAATAGAGTTTTATAATTTATACACATATTTAAATGTTTTGTAGCGTATTATTCTTAAAACTCACGTAATTGACAGCAGCCAATGGTGATCATTTGTATTATGTATGAATTAGACAATATAACCTAAAGGATGGGACCACACAAAAGCCCTCGTTGCGTCTAAAAATATAGTTATAGCGAAGCAAATAAAATTATTTTTCTCTTTACTGAAATCAGGAAAAGAACTAGACGAAATTGCTTTCTATAGACTATTAAGTATTTTACTAGTTATGCGAAAAATATTAGAAAAATTATTATTAAAAATAATCAAACCGGTAATACAGAAACTTAATCTTTAACCCAAACATCAATTAGGACATCTAAATAAGCAATTTATAATAATAAAATAAAGATTAGACTAAAATTTACCTTATTTGTAAATATTCTAATTTCATATAAATTATTTAAATACAGCTTTCAGTAGAAGACTTTATTTTTTTATATTTTTCCTTGAAAATATATATGTACATTTTTATAAAAATGTATTATTGTTCAAGTAGACAGATTGCATTTTTTTTAAATATTTTTTTTTAATATATCTTTACGTCTATATACAAACGTTAGCTTGAGTACCGCCGCTCGTCGTCTTTCAAACAATATTAAATATTAATTAAAAATATTTTTTGATAAATTTTAGTAGGTAGTACTTAAATTGCAACAATTCACGTGTTTTGTAAAGTTAAACTTAATTTTAAGGGTGTACTTTGCTTATTTTTATTTGAGAGGTTCATATTTGAATTTGCTTTATTTTAAAGCAATGTACTATAACATATTAAATTTTTTATATATTTTAAACTATTAAATATTTTTATATTCACAATAACATATTTATTTTAAATGGTAAATATTTGCACAAGTTCATGGACAGATCCAATTATTATAAACCATTCAAGATCAAAAGTGTGGTAATTATATATAAATTTATAATCCAAGTAACCCATTGTAGTAAAGTTTCACGTTATAATCTAAGCTTTTATAGCAAATCAATTTATAACGAGTCAGTAAAAAAGGGGATATGAAGTAAAAAAACCAAACTAACGGTTATGAGATAGTAGTGCTTGGACAAGAACTACCGGGGGATGCAATTTATGACCTAATTTTAGTTCGTAATCACTTGCAGTAGAGGCACCAGGTGCGGTTCTTTCCGACCAGGTGCAATAAGCATAAAATAAACCAAGGGTGATGACTTTCGCCCAAAGAAAATCTGACGAAATTTCAAATATTATAAGCTACTGCAAGTCTGGTAATTGTACGTGTAATTAATGTATAATAATAAATAAGAATGGGGTCAGATTATATATATATGATATATTAATATATAAATAAACATAATATTTATAATCCACTCATTAAATATTGATCTGCCTTATTTAATTAATATACCATAAGAATAGCACGCTTTAATTAATATCTGTTGTTGAAGGTTGTTGTTTATTCAATAAAAATTGAATTTTTGACCTCGGTTTGCTGGTTATCTCAATAGCTATTTTCTACCCGAAGTTGTAAATATAATATTTAGGAGAGTGTGTGGTATATAACGGTAAAATATAAAATAATAAAGTCTTATCTTTAAAAATCTGGGTAACTCGAAAGATTTTATGAAATGAAATTATTCCAGTTGGGATAACAGAATCGGCCAAACTTTCTCTTTTCCAACTTTTCCGACAAAATCGAAATCTCTCGCCTCCAATAAATGCAGGGCGCAGTCACAATGCGTACCTTAGAACCTATAATTCATTGTTCTTTTTATAAGTAAGTTGAGGAGAATTAAATTTTTTTTATGCTTATATATAAGTCAAATAACTAATATGTACACAATTACAATAAAATAAAAAGTACATGTTAAAAAAGTGAATAAATCAAATAAACTTACATATGTATCTACATGGAGCAACAAGTTCCTAGTTGAGATATGGCTAAAATAACAACATTAGTTTAATCTATTGCAATATTTTAATACTTTGTATATATTTTAAAGAATTCAATCATATATTATTATGATTAAATATATTTTAATATACACAAAATCTAGATAAAGTCAAATTAGATTTGCTTAAATATATTTTAACCATACTGACTAATTTATTAAATTTTTTTGTTAATATTGGTTTGATATAATATGTTCCTATTTCTTAAACATAAATCTGTGTAATGTCCTTAGCTAAAATATGATCATCTAATTTTGCACCACATCTCTATAAACATAAGGGTGAATTATAATAGTACTTAACAAATCAATATTTTTATATATTTTTTTAGTTTTAAAATATTAATGCCAGAATAAGCTCATTACTTTAATTGTCTTTATTTAATATTTTGATAGTTAGTGTTTAAGTATATATATTATATATTAAAATTCATATATTTTGTATAATATTTGCAATACTTTGTTTTTTTTTATTAGGTGTTAAAATATGTTGCCCCTAATATTGTATTTTAGACGCCTTATATTTATTTATTTTTTATTACAAATCTGACATTGTTTTATTTTATTTTTTCCATCTCCATCGCCAAAAACAATATTATGTCTAATGAACTCGTTTATAATCTGAAACGCTCGTGTAAAAAAAGCATTTTCAAGCGCTGATTTCTTAGCTGTGAAAGGCAAGAATAAGGGACGCGATCGCGACGCTGAAAATCGCTAAACATTGATAGCTTTTCATATCTTATCAATTTCAAAAAGTATAAATGCTACGATTGGAATGGAGTGTTTTGTATTCTATCTTAATATTATTTTATTTAAATAATTTATTTAACTAATATAGCTGTTTTTCTCACTAAACATACATATAATACATAATATAAACACTATATTATACTTTATTTCTTTATGCACAAATGTGTTTCTTTGTTTCATTTAGTAAACCCGCTACAGTTTAATTTTTGCAGGTTGTCCTAAGAATATTATGATACAAATTCACACCTTCGTACATAATTCCCCTGGCCGTACTCGTTTTCTTATATCTAACTCTCCTTAAATTGTCCTTGTACATTTTTACTTATAATTAAATACTTACTCTGGTAACATATTATTTTATAACTTATATATAAATACTTAAACATTCATCTTCAATATTTCTTAAGCATTTAACCATTCCAATCCATTAATCATACTTCTACAACTAGTAAATCTATTTTTATTTAAAACTTCTTTCATTGCACTATTTTTTAATTTTTGCAACATCATTACATCAATTTATTAAACATATCTAATATTGCTTCACAATAATTAAAATAGGACAATTTAATACTTTAGTAATATTTTTTTGTGTTTATACTTAGCATATTTTTAATTCTGAATAATATACCTTTTTTTGAAATATATTTTTTTAAATGTACAATGATCCTTAAAAAATATTTTTTTAACTACAATTACTCCTGAATATTTCAAATTATCAACTTTATTCATTTTTATATTATTATCTAACATATTAACAATATTTATATTATATTTAATTCATGATTTAAATTATTTATTTAACAAACTATGTGTCGTATATATTTGACATATTGTCTTTTAGATATGTTTGAAAAAATCGAATCATCTCCGACAATATAAAGTATTTCAAAATGCTGGAATTTCAAGCAATGACGCTATGCGCTAAAAAATTAGAAAAGTAACACACGCTCCGCATAGCAAAGCCGAGCATTCTTGACACCTTATCGCAAATTTTAGACCCTATTAGAACGTTAGTTTCGGAAGTATTTCTGTTTAATTTATTTCCGCCTTGCAGGGGATCTATGAAATATGACAACGTGATACTTACGATTGTCTATTGACTACCTCCACAGTGACTCTAGGTCTTTCTGTTAAGAAAAAAAAGCCAAATTTTTGCTCATTTTTTATATTTTAAGATCATCAGCATGTTTTTAATTGTCGAGTGTATGTTGTCAAAGAAGGTAATAAAGAGCATATGACCAATATTGTATCCATGTCGTACTCCAGAATATTCACCATACCTTTACAATTGATTAACTTAAAAGAAAGAAGCTTATGACAAACTTAGTCGACTGCTTTTTGAAAGTCAAATGGACTACATCGACATAAATTTTAGAATCGAGGGATATTTTACCGCCTTAGAAAGGCTCACGATGCAGACGAAAATCGTGTTTTTGGACCACTAGCGCTTGCCAATATTGATTGTGGATATATCTGTGAATAATTATATTAAATAACTTCAATATGATTATAATCAATTATCATTTGGATTTTTATTTAATTTTATTAAAACGCATTTAATGGGTTTGAATCTTATTTTCATTTTATTTTTTCTCTTATTAAGAGTTAAACAATTCCCAAATTAGATTACATATTTAATTAGAAATCTGTATAAATACAATCAAAATAAAATGGAATACCTGTTTTGTACTTATTTTATGCAATTTAAATAAAAGGGGGTCCTAAAATATCACTCTACAGTACTCCACATGATACATTTTAAAGACTGTTGATTTCTCAACGTGTGCTATACTCGTTATACATTATAGTTGAAACAGATTTATGTATAGTTTTAAAACTATATTATTGTGTAGTTGAAATTAAAGTGTGTGGTACGAAATTCATCGGAGCGCCATTGGCATTCGAATATTGACTGCACCGACTCCAACACAAAGCGAAATTCAATAAAGACACTGAGAGAAAGAGCGAGATAGAGATTGAGATAGAGGTGGAGGAGATCTTTCTGGGAAATTTTCCATTTTCGCAATTTTACATAAAGACGAGTGAGTGGGTTTTCGATAAAAGTTTTCCCGAAAACGCAAAACTGAAAATCATGTTCGGACAACAGAGTCGAATCGGGCACAATCGCAATACACCTTGGTCGAGGTCGGCATAATAACCCAGTTGTATACTGTTATAGACTACTTGTTCATTCTATCGTTGGTTCATATACAAAATTATCTATGCAAGTATTATATCTGATGCTACTGTTAACCAAAGTATACTTTGGCACGAATGCATTTTATTTTGTTACTTTATGTATCAATCATCAATGCATTCAGACGAATAAGTTTATTGTTGGGTATACAAATTGATTCATTTAGGCATTAATAAAGTATTTCATATCAAAATATATACATACATACTCTGAATCCTTTTATGGTTTTCTTTCCTAAGAATACTTAATATCCGTTAAAATAAAATGAGATGTTTGTTGAAAGGCATATGAAAATTTTTTGCTATTTAAATATACATATTTCTTACTTTTATTTATGAAACGAATACTAGATATGCTGCTTCTTAAACTTATAAAAAATGAAAATAAAGTATAATATGCTAGTTTATAACCTAATCCACGGGAAAAAATCAGAAAGGGAAAATAAGACAAAATAAGTAATGGAAAATGTACAAACGACTATTTATAACTAATAAATATATAAATCTACTATTGATTTTGTTATGGCTAATTTAAAAAGCTGTGGTTATTCTATTTTTATCGCTTGATTTTGAATGAATTTAGTTAAACCCTTTGAGTAGTGAGTTAATCTATACACATTTGTTAATTGCTTAGGTTCGGTTAGGTTAGGTTTCTATTATTAAATAATGGTAATTTATTTTACATATTTAAAATACATTATTCGGCTTTTATGGATTTTTTTATATAAATACATTTTTTATAAAATATTTTTTTGTTATATTGATTTATTTCGTATTATTTTCTATAGAAATCATTTACATTTATTTAAATTAAAGAAAATATTATTTTTTTATTTACTGTTTTTGTGTTATAACATCTCAAAACAGTGAAAGATCGTCTGCCGTACATGTACGGCGATACTCCTCAAAGTGGTAATGGAGCTTAGATAAATTGCAATTTCATTTGCACTCTATACCAAAAAATTCTTAGGTTTTCAACATATGTATATGCTACTTATACAAAGTATCTTTACACATAATCATAATAAAAAATCTTTAGAATTGAATTACAATATTAGTAGGATGAAAGTATTACATATATATTTGTGTAATAAATTATGTTTGGTTTTCTGTGCTATTCAATTAGAATATAAATTTTGTTAATCAGTGTTTCATATATATTGAAAATATATTACTAATTATATTGAATTTCCGTTGAATTTCAGCGAATAATATTATACAAAATATCCTCACACATTTATTTTTATATTATATAATATGACCACAACCCGACGGCTGCGTAATCTGTCACGCAAATTGCTCATAATGCCTATGCGATACCTCATGAATTATTTAAGCGATGATGTTATGAAAAATGTGGTATATGTAATATATAAACGGTATTTTCATGGTTAAATAATTTTATAATTATAAATAAAATAAATTTCATAAATATACATATATAAGATAATTATATGTGTTGAGTTGGATATTCGAACATGAATGTGTCAAGTTGGATATATGTATATGAATATCATTATGTCTTATTTTAAAAGGTATGATAGAAACCGACAAAAACAAAACCTTTTTCATTTTCGGCTAAAAGCAAAGGCAGAACAAATAAATTTCAATGTATGAATAATAATTATATATTTCTGATAAATAATATCTTGGCTGTATTGATTTTCCAACCGCGTGAAAAAGTTATTTGTGAACCGAGTACAGACCATACGCTTCCTTCTAATTATTGATAATAAACTAATTCTCTATACATGACGGTATTCAAGTTCAAAGTGCTTGCTTTCATTACGGTTCTAAAACTTACGTGAAACAGACAACGCGCATTAACAATAAAAATATCACTTAATCGCTAATTACATTCGCTTGCTCGGTGCGGAGTAACGTCAGTTTTTTATTTTTTTTCATACTTCAAATTATTTGAAATAAAGCGATGAAAATTGTGTTTAGCACATATTTCTATACTAAAACTTAAAGTTAGATTTTTAATACCAACAATTTATGAACAATGCCATAATCATACTAAAAAATATTATAAAAATATTACGCAAGAGCAAGAAAAATATTAACCCAATAATTTTCAGAATCGTTGATATATAAGTATTAACATAAAATTTCTAAGCCCATATTGCTTTAAATGCATATTGGGTGTGAATTAATTGCACTTCAGTTTAAATGGATTCCGCTGTAAATTCTATACTATAAATTTAATAATTCGCACTATAAAAATAGTGCATGTGTAGTGTTTGGGTCAGGGATGTCATTTTAGATTTTTATATGGGGTGGCTAGTCTGTAGTCATTTTTTTATAGAAGTATTCAAGTGCAAAGTATCAACTTTATAATGGAAACTATTAAATTAATAGCGCAAATATTTATTTCCCTCTAATTAAGAAGCTCTAGATTCCTATTTAAATAAATAGTTTAAAAGAGTATTTATTTTAAATTATACTTAAAACTATTTTTTTCGGTTCATTACTTAGGTATTAATATATATTTTATTTTTTCTTTTGTAAAATAAAAATGTTTTAAAAGTTCATATATAATTAAAATAAATATGTACGTTATATAGTAATTTAGTCCTTTTGCGGTTATTTAAACTCAAAAAATGTATTTTTAAGAAGCAGAATAATTATCGCAAAAGCTATTTTTTTTATATCTTGGAATAGAGTTATTTTAAAACAAATACATACCCAAAAATGCGATAAATTTTTTATGCATCAAAATATATTTAGTGTTTTTTTTATTATTAATAAATAAAAGATAAATTACAAAATAAATTACTATATATAGCTTTAACAAACTGTAGAGATCATAATATATATTACAACTTAATATATCATTTTAAGCGTTGATTGTTTAAAATACAATAAACCTATTTTTAACAATCAATGCTACAGAAAAATATTTTCACAAATGTGTTTGATGCTAGAAAATTATTTCGTCTACAGAAATATTATAAATATATAAATATAATATTTCTAGTAATCTGGAGTATTTTAAATTTAGCAATGAAAGACCTTCGTCTTTTATTATAATCATATTTGGATATGCACACTAATGACTTCCACGTAAGATTAGTAAAAAAACAGTTTCTAACTTTAGTTATCACCGGTTTCTAAATTTTGCTTTTTTTCTTAGAAAGATATTGATTGAATTTTTTTATTATAAGTAAAAAAATAAATTTATATAAAACTAAATTAAATAAATTTAAACTATTACAAATTTACGTATTTACCTTAAAGTTAAATTAAATTTATTAGTAGCATAGCAATATAACAAGTACAAAATAACCTGTTTGTAGTGAGTTTTATTAGATTATAAAGTATAAAAAAACATATTAAATAATTGAAACGATCAAAACACACAATTTTTTTAAGTAAACGAACTAGTTAATTTTACACTTTACATAAATTGATATTTTAATTGATTCCATACTTTGTTTTGATTGTTCTTACAATTAAAAACAAGTGTTGGTTAAAATTTTACTTTAAAATAATAAGTACATTTAACGTTTCTGTATTTTTTAAATTATTAAAATATCCAAAATCTCTTTTAAGATTATTTAAAAAATTTACAAACGTCGCAACAAAAATTAAAATCATACTTAGCATTTAAAGTTAATATATTTATTGTAAAATCAAAATCCCATTCTTAGAAAACAAGCTTTGGTTTTAGTTAAAACATAGTATTAAAAATATATTTATGAAATTTTTTAGTAATTTTATATAGCATAGTAAAAATTACATATATATTATATATAACCTTATCGCTACAGAATATTTTTGTCGCTCAAAGCGAACATGTTATATTAATATAAAATATTACGCCGACCAGCGGAAGACGTCCTTCTGTTGAGTCGCCAATTTAATAACTCCTATACTGCCGCTTCTTCTCGGTGTTGCGAGCGTAGCTCTAGTGTGCTAACTGTATAAATCGTCACCTCTTTTATCTGAAATAAAATATACTCTCTCACTAGCAACTAAATATTACTTTAAAGTTTTTAATCTTTAAAAAATAAATACCGATATTTTTACTCATTAACTGTTTTTTTTATAATATTATAAATTTAGATTAAATATTAATGCTTTGCGTTCTTTAAGTTCCTCATTATGTATTTTTTTATATTTTCTTCAAAAATAATGCAAATTTATTTCAAGCAATATTTTTTGGATATTGTAGAAAGGGAAAATACAATTGATTATTTTGTTAAATTTTTGTATATATATGGTTCATTTTTCTTATCAATTTGTGTAACACTAAAAAAATAAATATTGCTCCTAAAACTTTAATTAGAGTTTTAAAAAATAAGCTAAAAATCAAAATTTTACTTTTGTCAATATATTAATTTTAGTATTTATTAAAATAAAGATAAAACTCTAATATTACCATAGCAATTAAAGGAAAAAGTGTTTCGGGAATTATTTTTATTCCACTTTTCGAAAACTTAATAAATATTTTATAAAAACGTTTTCAATTCATATAAAAAACGATAGATATTATTTTTTCTAAATATATAATCAGAACATTTAGTATCAGGTAAATACAGCAAAAAAAACATATAATGATAATTAAATCAATTTAATTTTTACATATTTTTTTTAATTTAAAACTGATTTTTAAATTTGATTTCAAACTGTTTTTTTAAAAAACGACTTTTTGTAATTTCGCTGTCTTTTTTTAACGAAATTATTATATTTTTGTATATTTTCAATCTATGTAAATAATTTATCGTTTATCAATTAGTTAGATTCGAAGCTACACGTTTTACTGATACTTACTCATATGTTTTATTATTCACAAAAGAGGTGATTAATTCACTTGAATTGACTCTAATATAAACATAGTTCAAGAAGCCTTTGGTTAAAATAACCTATCTAATTTTATTGAACCAATTCATTTGACCTTAAAAAGAACTACTTTTAGAATCAATAACGATGTATTGTCTATGGTTTATGACACACAAATCATTACTAACTATTATTTATTCTATTTAAAAATAATAATTTTAAGCGATCATAGATAATTTGTAACCTATGGCGACCGATTATTAAAAGAGTATTTCACCCCTTAGAGAGTTCTGGGGGAAAAGTTTGCGAGTCAGTGGTCGCTTTTTTATTATTCTTATTTCATTCAGATTAATAGTATTTCAAATGCTCGGTTATCTAGCGTCCATTTTAAGATTTGTATAACAATATTTCAACTTACAAGTATAAGTCAATTGAAGCATATTTAAATCAAATTTTGATTTATAGGAGAGCGCAAAAAACAATTATCACTTCTCAGAAGTCAAAAATCCACGCCAAAAGCAATAAAATCGTGACGGCGCAGTTGCAGTGGGAACGCTCGGTAACGAGCGTTCCCACTGCAACTGCGCCGTCACGATTTTATTGCTTTTGCCGTGGATTTTTGACTTCTGAGAAGTGATAATTGTTTTTGAGCCCTCTTTTTTATATTAAAATTAGCGCATATGTGCTCCATTAAACTATTAAGTTGCTGTGAAATCAAATAATATTTAATATTTAAATTTTAAACGCATAAGGGTTATTTTTTAAATATTTTACCAAATGATACAAATGATTGTATGAATGTATTTGATCTTTTGCGGACTCCTTTCTTCCAGATAGTGATTTAGATTCTCTATGAAGATAGGCTTCCGTTAACCGTGTACTCTTTAGTGTAAAAATGCCTGTGTCATTTCCACTTCATCCCGCTCGTCATGAGTTTATTCCTTTGATCTCGGTAGAATATTGGATAGAGAAACTACCACTAAAGATCTTGGAATCACTTTTAAGAGCTAATGGAGGCTCTCTTTATTCGATTCGTCAGATATTCGCTATGACACTTTAGTTTGCAGTATTCTTGAATCGAGATCTATTATTTAATATATCCGAATATGATCTTGAGATACCTTAATAAGAGGATATTTGTATTCCAGCGCTTAATATGAGTTGGTAATAAAAATTCCCAGTACCATATTATATTTAATAAATAAATTGTCAAATGCGACTAATTACATGCTAATCTCTAATAAAAATCCATTTAATTATTAAATGGATTTTTATTTAACGTAAAAAGCCACCATCGCGACAATGAGCACATTCGACCGTGGCCCATTAGAATACGTTTCGAAAAGCGCTCTCCGGGCTAAAAATTTAAACGAGAGCGCGTCTCGGAATAATGGCTATTTTTCCTGAATAGCAATCCCCAGCCAGCCGAGGGGTTAATAATCCTAAATATTAACAAAATGGCCAATTCGCCTATTGGGCCATTGTGTCGGGATTCCCCCTGCCCGATTGCAAGTGCCTTTTTTTCCTTCACTCTCTCGCCATGCGACATTTCGAATTGACTCACGTACCTCGCGTTGTTGTGTACAGAGAACGCCGACTGGAAGGCAATTTGCTTGAAAGCCATTTGAATCACGGTTACCTTCAGAGTAAACCAATACACATAGATATAAAAAGGTAATGTTTGCGAGGAAACTTTCAACGGCGCTGGAACAAAACGTTAGCTTTCCGATCGTTTACGCGCCGACGCCAAGGTACAACTTTTTCCGGACGTTGCAGATATTAATATCAGAAAATCATTATTTAATTTAATTACAAACTAATAAATACTTTATTACAACTAAATTTTAATAATTCTCACATATGAATTATATTTTAATAATAATGTAACCAGTGACGCGCCGTCGTTGGTATTATAGACTAGGCTTGTCCCTTACAATCTAATCATAAATTAACCCTGTTACCGGGTTTCGTTCCAGTAATTTTTTGTCCAATTTTATGTACTTAATATACACAGAGTAATAATTCATAATATATAAGTATATTATAAACTAAAATATTTCATTTACCTATTTTGCTTAAATAGTACGTAATTTTTAATCAAAAATAAAAAAATGCTTGTTTAGAAAATCAAAACTGATGTATAATTGGTAACATTTTGTTTAATCGAATTCATGTATACATATAAACAATAATATGTTAAAATAAACAATAGATAATGATATTCATACATAGAAAACAATAACATAATACATTTACTAGCTGTCGGTCCTTTACTGTCGTGAGGTACCGAAGCTAGCAAGTGTGCGAATACTGGACCATTGATTTTGATTCGTTCTCTTTTTAAATTTAGTGGTTTAAATTAGATAATAAAACCATTGTGTAGCTATGCGCTATACAATATAAATAAAATAAAATCGCACGTGCGGGTAAATAATAGCAATAGACTTCTTTCTGAAGCAATCAATTCTGAAACAAACTATTTTCATTCAAATTATGTTGACAATCCCAGTAAGTGTTTTACTCTAAATTAAAATTAATTAAAAGCTATTTCCGATCATTAATGAACCAAAACTGATTCACTTTTTTGGCAATTCTTTCTATTGAAAGCGAAATAGCAAAGTCCACGAATTGCGACAATATGTTCAATATAAAATGCAAGGAAGTTTTTATATTGAACATTTTTTGTTTTTGGTTTTTAATAAAAAGCTTTAAATATTACATTTATGTATGTTCTTAAATTTTCAAAGTAATTTGAATGTGAGATAAAACACGTTCTTTATTGATTTAGGTACTGGGGTGAATTTTTAATTTAATTTTATCTGGATTTCAGTATACTTTATTTTTCAATCGAATAATATTTAATGGTATTTGATTCAACGTCACATTCAAATAAACATATGCATATATTTACTTTTAATTTAAATTATTGCTTGTTAACAACTTTACTTTTTTGTGTACGACCGTCCTCCGAGTATGCAGTGTTTTTACAATATTCGCATTTTTTTTCGTAATAAAACAATACTTTCGGACTGTTAAGTAGAATTTTTTTATGATGCACAGCTCTTATTAACCACTTAATCTATAAATAGGTTTTACGAAATAAAAGAATAACCGGAGAATTTTGCATTTTGAAAATTGTGTGAGGTGTATATTTCATGAGAGGTAATCAAATATTAAATTGAAATTTAAATAAACGGGTACCCGAAAAAAATATCAGGGTACTTTTTAAATTATTAGTGTGCTAGTTAGTTTTTTGTTGTATGAAAAATATATTATGCAAATATATAAAAACAATTATAATTTATAATTGATAAGATAGATGTCACTGATTTATAGCATTGGTTTTTAGACTAGTTTCTTAAAACTTAATAGTTGTTGATCGTGTTTACTCCGTTGTTACATATTGAGCTAACGTCTGTCATGTTGCAATATAATAATTACAATAAATAATTTTAATTTTTTTAAGCCAAAAAACAGATGGGTCACTTTTTATTTTAATTTTATCTACTATATTATAAATCTTTCATTCAGATCGAAATTATTCATAGTCACAGTTTGAACGTAGCGTGTTTCAATTTTGAAGCGATGTACGATGCTGGCAGCAAAGGCGATGACGTCTTTATAGCAAATTATATTAAGAGATACAGTAAAAACATTAATTTGAAAAAAATAAAAATGATTTGGTATCATGTTTAAATAAACATATGCATATATTTACTTTTAATTTAAATTATCGCTTGTTAGCAACTTGTAATTTAATTAATTTATTTTTTTGTGTACGACCGTCCTCCGAGTATGCAGTGTTTTTACAATATTCGCATTTTTTTGTAATAAAACAATACTTTCGGACTGTTAAGTAGAATTTTGTTGTCCCTTTATGATGCACAGCTCTCATTAACCACTTAATCTATTATTAGGTTTTACGAAATAAAAGAATAACCGGAGAATTTTGTATTTTGAAAATTGTGTGAGGTGTAATTTCATGAGAGGTAATCAAATATTAAATTGAAATTTAAATAAACGGGTACCCGTTAAAAATATAAAGGTACTTTTTAAATTATTAGTGTGCTAGTTAGTATTTTGTTGTATGGAAAATATATTATGCACATATATAAAAACAATTATAATTTATAATTGATAAGATAGATGTCACTGATTTATAGAATTTGATTTCAGACTAATGTCTTAAAACTTAATAGTGGTTGATTGTGTTTATCCCGTTGTAACATATTGGGCTAACGTCTGTCATGTTGCAATATAATAATCACAATAAATAATTTTAATTTCTTAAGCCAAAAAATAGATAGTCAGTTTTAATTTTAATTTTATCTACTATATTTTAAACCTTTCATACAGATCGAAATGATTTATAGTCACATTTTGAACGTAGAGTGTTTCAATTTTGAAGCGAGCCCGTACGATGTTGGCAGCGAAAGCGATGACGTCTTTATAGCGAATTATATTAAGAGATACAGTATAAACAATAATTTGAAAAAAATAAAAATGTTTTGGAATCATGTTTAATTAGCTTGAACCTTAAAACATAAATTAATCATTCCCGAGATTATTAATTTCGCAGAAAAATAACGTTTAATTATTTATCTTGGTTGGATGTTCTAATAACATTTTTATATTCAGACCTTTTAATTATTTTATTTTTGTGTTATATAAACAAAAATTGCGCTCCTTGGCACTCAAATTGTTAATATTACTATTATGTATTTTTATATACAATACATGTTTTTGTTTAAGATGTATAATGGCAATAGCTGAAAATTCTAATTAGGATTTTAGCGGACGAATGATGAAGGATAGTTTTTAGACACAGTTGGTTATTGTATTATTGTGATGTTTGAATCGATGTGAATGATATAATAGCTGGCAGACGAGCCTATGCTAGCCGTCGTACTCCAGTAGTTGTCCGTTAATGAATAGATTAGCAAAATCCGCCTAGTTTTTGGCCATATTTAATAAATCGATTTCCCACAAGATACTTTTTCACGATAATTATTATTTGGTATTCTAAAATTTTTATTGTTAAGAAAAATAATTAAATATAAAATTATATTTTAATACGCATTGGATAAATTTAAAGCATCTGTGATATGCAATATACAACACTTTGTTCATAAATTGTATTTGAAAGCTTCAGTCAGATTACCATAAACATACACTATATAGTTAAATTAAGAAGTTTAGTCACAAATTTCAACACATTTACAAAATGTTTTAACTCTAAAAATATGTATTACTTTCTAATACTAAATAATTTCTATATAAATCTATAATAAATAAATATAAATAAATAATTGATATTATATATCTAATATATATTCAACAAATATTATATTTATTTCATAACAAAAAATAAAATGTTGTTGTCAACAATCCAATAAAAAGTTTATCAGAATATTTATTAGTTTTTGAATTAATATGCGTATCAATAAGTTTTACATTCTATGGACTGAGTTGACACATCGTTGCTTACATTATCGTATATCTTTTTAATGTATTATTATTATATATATATACATTGAACATACATATATTTTTACCTTTCTTCATAATTGACTATATTTTATAGCGTACAAATAAATACAGCAAAAAAATACTATTCATCTTAAAGTTGTTACGTGTATAAGTTCATATACTTTGTTAGCTTAGCATTAAATATACACAAAGCAAATATGCACAGAAAACAGCTTTTTTATTTTTTGCTGTTTGATAATGAATATGGCGCGGAATGGAAAACTTTATTTGATAATAAAATATCCAGCACAATACACGAGCTTTCTTATTTTCCTTTTAGTTTTTACTATCGTTGCTTGCAGTTGTATTGCTAACCCTTTTTGATAAAATAATTCCCATCATATTTTTCTATTACATATTGCTTTTAGATAAAGTGGGTTTTTATTTGTAAAACAACTTGAGTACATCATAATTTCAACAGAAATTTAGCAATATAAATATATATTATATTTATATAAGTAAATAATCGATTAATATTACAGATTTCATGTTTATGAATAAAATGTCAAATTTTTAACCCTTGATATAAAATATATTAGATATATGTGTTTTATTTCTTGTATTCAAATGGCACTAGTTTTATGTCAAAAGTCATATCAAACTGTTTATATACTTCACTCTGGTTTACCTGCAACTTGCAAGCATTTCCAAGTTAATGCAATATCATGTGTTGAGTGTTTATGTAATACTATCTAACTATTCAGTATCAAACAATGTGTTGACTTATGATACATAATAACAGTTATGATCTATCAGTGTATGATAAAAAGTTTTTAATTCTTTAATATTTTCTTTTAGTTAAAACGTCGCAATCATAACAATGAAACCATTTGGTAAATCATATAATAATATTATCCTTGGTAAAGGTCTAAATTAACTGACCTCTGATATTCTAGATTTCACCTGCACATTCCACTCCAACCCTAATTAATTATTGCAGAAAGGGCGGTTTTAGTTCCGAAGGCGGTTTTATAATTGCCAATGAATATTCCGTTCGTTCGTTTATTTGCAAGAGGAAGTGAGCAACGCGAGAAACGAGGTGCAGTCAACATCGATCGACTCTAATTATTCTTACAAACTTTGCCTTTTGTATAATAATCTAAGACCTGTAAAATTAATGAATTATTTATTCGAAAAATATTTATATATATATATATATATATATATATATATATATATATATATATATATATATATATATATATATATATATATATATATATATATATATATATATATATATATATATATATATATATATATATATATATATATATATATATATATATATATATATATATATATATATATATATATATATATATATATATATATATATATATATATATATATATATATATATATATATATATATATATATATATATATATATATATATATATATATATATATATATATATATATATATATATATATATATATATATATATATATATATATATATATATATATATATATATATATATATATATATATATATATATATATATATATATATATATATATATATATATATATATATATATATATATATATATATATATATATATATATATATATATATATATATATATATATATATATATATATATATATATATATATATATATATATATATATATATATATATATATATATATATATATATATATATATATATATATATATATATATATATATATATATATATATATATATATATATATATATATATATATATATATATATATATATATATATATATATATATATATATATATATATATATATATATATATATATATATATATATATATATATATATATATATATATATATATATATATATATATATATATATATATATATATATATATATATATATATATATATATATATATATATATATATATATATATATATATATATATATATATATATATATATATATATATATATATATATATATACAAGATGAGTCAGATAAAAACAATAATATATTTTCGTTCTTTGAGCAAAAGTAAAATTACTATTAATTTATTGAATTTACTTGATTTAAATATGTGTTTAATTTATTCTAAAAAACATATTTTTTTAACTTAAATATACATTAAATATCAAGTTTTTGTAAAAGTAAATAATTTCAACTAAATTTCATTATTTAATTAAAAAATGTTTTATGGATATTACAATATTTTATTATACCATTATTTAATGTTTTAAAACCTTATTCACTTTAGTGGCCTATGTTTTGTTCCATATTTTTGTAGACTTGTTTTTCTCTGTATATTTCATCTCGTATTATAAATCGCTCTCTTACTGTAACTTATATTACTTAACCAGACTCACTATGAAATAAATAAATCACTCTTGATATATACATGCTTTTAACCCATTAAATCTAGTTGGATAATTCGTTTTGAAAAGAGCCATATAATTCTTACTTTCTATCAATAATGAATCAAATATAATTTCACGTCTGTGCCGCTATAGTGGAACCATTTTAAATTTTATTCCACAAAATCGCCCGAGGGCAAGGCTTAATAAATTTAATAGGGGCCGAGAAATGTCGCCCAAGTTCCACTAATTCAGGCTAGCAATTATACCTGAGTACGTTTATTTATTCCCGAGCTCCAGTTATGTCATCGCAACAAGGTGGTATTGCCTTTGTCCAGCCAAAAACGTTTACATAAGCTTATACCGCCCAGGAGCTTAATTGCTTCCCAACAGTCGATTTTTGAAACAGGTTCTTATAATTTCCCTTTTTGACTTAAGCAAAAAAATGAATTTATAGTGAAATATTGTGATCAAAAAGAGCTTACAATAAATCCAACCAAATCGAATATCAAATTTATAGGCATTCAATTATATTTAACTTGAAATTACAAAAATCAAAGCTTATATATCATATAAAAAATATAATATACTCACTAAATTGCTAAAAAAATATTACCTTATAATATTTTTTTAATTAATAAATATTGAAAAACAATTTTTAAGATTTAAAAAAATAATTTTAGAAGTCAAAGGGGTGTGACTTTTTAACTAAAATAGACGCTGAAAAGCTACTTAAAGTTTATTTAGTTAAATTGTACAATTTACCAAAGATAAATATTTTGTGGAGAGAGCGCTGGTGGATAAGTGATGTATTCTGGATGATCCACTGAGGTTTGTTCTCGGTCTCGGTCTGGCTGTCTGTCGTCTCTAATAGGTTAATAGTCTCTGACCCTCTCTCTTGAATCGCTTTATCATAACAGTGTCATATATTTTATACGCTTACTTCAAAACGTCTCTGGCGTATCATAAAAGCTGATGCTGGTTGGCCAATTGCATCATTTGCATATTCAACTAAAGAAATATGTTCATGCCTTGAATAAGTGAAACTTGTGAAAGTGAAAAAAACAATATATATAAAAATTCTGGTGTTTCTTTTGGAGCAGTAAATCTAAGATAGCATCGTTTTTGATCGACTGCTTCTGGATGACTTCTAAATTTTTATATCAAGTACCAGAGCACCACTCAACAATTTGTATCATTAAAATATATTATTCATTATTATTTGTCAATTACGATAATCCAAAATTTAATGAGAAAGGATTGCGTATAAAATTCTGAATCTTGTTTTTTTTTTCTTAAAAACATATTTACATACTTGATGATTGTGATATTATTGTGACTGCAATGTGCTTACTTAATATTACTTCATTTTAATTATTACACGTTTAATATTAATTTTATTATAATAATACAATGATATTTATTTTCGAAAGATTTATTTCTCGTGTACTTATTTATTTCTACTAATGTATAAAGTAACATTTATTAAATTTTAGTTACAAATGTTTATTTAAATATTATAAAATAAAAAATACTTTTTTTTTAATCATTGATTTGATTTTTAAATAAATTATGTTATAATTATGTGTTTTAAAAATTTGGAAAAATTGTATGTTCTTTCAATGATTTGAGATAATAAAAATCAATATTATTTAGTTACAACAACAATAAAAAAAATATTTTTCATATTTATTTATTTAAAACGTTTTCCACTCATCAACACATTTTAAATATTACTTATTTTATTTATATCTTTCGCTGGTAACAGAAAAAATAACAATGCATTATTTTTTAATGGAATTTTTTTATAAAAAAAACATACATTTTGAATAATTTTTTCATATACTTTTTAATGAAATATAATTTTAGAGACCTATTTATTGCTAATATTTAACACTATTTTGTAAATATATGGCTGAATGGCGATGAAAATGTACAAATAATAAAAATAATTTCGTGTATACCTGCTATACCTGCTTTTGTTTTGACTTCGCCAGCCCTCCCTATCATAAAAAAATCATTTCATTGTCATTTCTCTGCTATATAACAAAATTACTGGGAAGTGCTAGGTATCGTTAGATTTGCCTGAGATATAGCAAAAATATTCCTTTTATGTTGATACGTAGTGCATATTCAAAAAATCAAAAATAGTATACAAGTTTAATTAAATTTTAAAAATTGCTGATATTTCGGCTCTCTTGGACTAAAGAGATATTATTATTTCACTTTAATATACCCCGATAAAATTACTTAGATTGATACAATGATCATCATTATATTAAGAAATATGAGTATCTTCGTTTTCTTAGTTCTAAACAATAGAGATACTGTTTTTAACAAATAATATGTACAGATTTAAAAAAAATATTTTATGTACTACCAGTTTTTTATTTTGTAATACCTGTATTACAAAATATATTATATTTTTACCCCAATACCAGTATTACTGATATCGGTACTACCGGTATGGCAATCCCTAATTGCATACTTTACGACAAAATGTTATTTTTGTAGTGCTTAATGAGCGGTTAAAGGGCGGATGCTGACAGGGAGGTGAAATCTCTGATAATTGTGGTATTGGATATTTATTTAGAAAACGTGTTGCTATTTTATTTGTATACGTTTGAAATTGTCGTTTGACTGACCTTAACGTTAACTGTATAGCTTAGTGTATTTCTTACATAACCTAAATTAAAAAAAGTTTAACATATCAGATATAGTTATTCTTAATTGGTGGCAAAACTAATAAAATGTTATGTACAATCTTACATATTGAACGTTACCTTGATTTAATATTCGTAACTTTGATAAGTTATATCACATTACTATAAATTGAAATTAATAGCTTAATAAATAAAAGTATAATACAAAAAAAATTAAAACTTATTTTTAACATAAAAAATATGATGATTTTTAAGTAGTTTTAAATTATTAATTATAATCTATGTGGGGCGGAGGGGGTGGGCCGCCCTAGGCGGCACTTGCTTGGGGACGGCATATTCGCGATGGGATCGTCTAGTGTGGTTCTCAACCCTGAATGCACTAAAACATATATAAATCCACGAATAATAAGATCTTAATAATAACCAATTTATTATTTTAAGAAATGCTGATTTTATGACCCTGCAAAAAATGTATGGGGGGGCGGCAATTTTCAGGATCGCCTTGGATGGCACATACCCTAGCTACGCCACTGATTATAATCTTTATATTTTGTTTAATTTGCCTCCTTCGTAATACAAAATAGTACGTACTGATTCAACCAACCACCCCCAGAATATTTTCCAGCAAATATCCAAAAAATAATCAAGTAGGCCCGCCCTCTTAAACAATGGACCACCTCTAGTCTACACTATAATTTTATTATTTTAAATAATTGCAATATTTATCAAAACACACTTTTAGCAAACTTTACCTTCAATGCATACATCATAGAAATGTACTATATTTTCACAAAATTTATGGGCACATTTCGGGCACTTCGAAGTGTCCCAAAACACTCCTACGGCAATCTCGAAATCCCCAACAATGAGCTTTCGTGTCAGATTGCATTAACATATTTCAGGCCGTTGCGAGACCTCAAAACTCCGTTTGGAGTTTTATCAATTTTTCAACCGTTATTGTTTGTACGTATGTCGGGTTCACATTTGGGAATGCGCCCGATGTAAAGTTTACGGTTCTCGCATGGCTTGATAAGTTGATATATCGGGCGGTAAAATGTGATTGAGCACTGTTTCGAACAAGGAGGCGGCGATGGGGAACCAACGTTTGTTTTATTGCTTCTCCGAAGAACTTTTGCACCCTTCACACGAAGGGCCATATACACGTGATTATCTGGATCATGAAAATTTATCGACATTGCCTTTACAGCTATTATATACGCTTATGTGCAACCGCAGCGATGAGTTAGGCGAATTGTCTATGACGTTGATGTAAAGGGATTAAAGAATGAATACAGCTGTTTCAGTTTTCTTCCTTAATCTCAGAAATTTCTTCCTAGAAAAGATATAAATATACCAAGTTTATTTTATAACTTCTTCCATATGTTTCGAGGTTTTTTAATGTCCTTTATACTAATATTTTTATGTAATTTTTACGATTGGGTTTGTAAGCCGATTAAAACTGAAACAGACTAAACAGATTTTCAGTCAATTAAAAAAAACGAAAACTTACTTTTTGATTCGGTTGTCCGTATTTCACGAATATTTTTTAATTAAATAATAAATATTTTCCAGATAAGCCTTTTTAAAAATGCATCCCCAAATACTTTACACTGTCCAATTGTATAAGTTAATGTATATGAAGTATTTTCTTTCTCATGATGAACGTAACATGGACATATTTCAGCTCGTTTTCCTTTATTGTTCAATTACGCAGTCATTATTGTATTTTACTGGTGTTTTCTTAAGATAAATATCAGGGTTTTTCATGAGAAGCCATAATAACGTCATAATGTGTCGTCAGCAAATGTTAAGTATATAATATTAATCGAAATTATACTAATTCTATGTGTTTCTAATATATCACATACATCATATATTTATGTATTATAAATACATTTAACTATGTATATTAAAATTATATAAATGAAAATTTAAATACGCTTAAAACTTTAACCATCATTAAAATCATATTATGCAATTCTATGCAAAATACTGCGCTTTCATTTGCATATATTTCTTTACTATTTATTTTTACACGTCTTGTATATAATATATAAAATAAGATTCATCTTTCAATTCGAGTTTTGCATGAATTTTAATTCTCGAGCTTCGCCAAGAAATATTCTAATTAGAATCTTTATTTTTTGTGTCTAGAAGTAATTTCTGCTGCGCAATTCGCCTAAATTATGCATGCATACATTTACATATCTTAAACGATCATAAACTACACATGCAATAATTACAATCTTAATATTTAAATAAAATAAAAAAACGATATATTATTAATAAATAAACCATTTTATCCAATGATAACTAGACTAAAAAAAACTAAAAACACAGCAAGTTAAATTTTCAGTAAACATTTGCTATTGTTATTTTAAGCAAAATTAAAATACACAGAACGTATTGTTTTACAAAAAAAATGTAAATATGCCAAATCACTATTATTTTATTGATTTTTTAAGGCAAATTGACTAAGCATGTTTTTTATATTTAAAATATTTCATATTTACGAATTAACATATTTTTGTGATTATTATCAAAAAAAAATTAATTCGTTTCTGTTCATTTTTATTTTTGTCATTAATGAATTTTTGCTTCACTTTTTTTTGTTATGAAGCAATATTTTTTTATTAAAATAAACTTAATCTTATTTTCAAGGAAATATTTATTTTTAATTATGATGAAATATTATATTTTTAAGTGCAATTTATTTATATTAAAACATCTAAAAATAGAATCTTGAAAATTATACAGTAATGTGTAAAAAAAATACAGGTACGACCCGAGCATAACAATAAAAACGCAATCCTACTTAGCCGACTTTAATCTTGGCAAAAGGGCGTGATGATAATTATGCAGAACGAAATAATTTGCACGTACGCGTCATAAGCCGTTTTCGTGCCCACCGATAAGCCCGCCTAAGCTCCGCAGGAATAACGTGGCCCTTTATGGCAAACACAAACTGAGGGCCCTTATATAAACAAAACATAAAAGGGCTTTCTTTAAGTTTTCAGACTTTGCTGAGAAAATCTGCGTGCAAGACGCGACAATGACATAGGTATTAGATATACAAACATAACATAGTATTATGAAGCTATCACTTGTTACAAATGTCATTCAACATTATTTCTACAATATATTATAAAAGCTTAGCCGTAATATTTTTCCGTATTCAGCGCTTACAATCTTGTGATTTCGCTTCTATCTGTCTATATATAATCATATATAAGACAAAATAATCTCTCGCTATCTACCAGCAGATAAAGACAATTGATCTGTCCTTTCTCATTTTAAATATTTTATCTGGTGTTATTTGTAGGCTATTTTAAAGTTTTTTTTAAATTAGTATTAAAAAGTGTATTACATCTTTTTTATAGCTTTATGTTGTATGACTTTAATTAAAAAAAATAGTATTTCTAGTGTTACTCCACACCTAGCAAGCATATGTTGATTAGTGTCTGATTATTTTTTTGTATTTTTTGTAGTTAGCGCGCTATTTTTATTAAATATTAGTCTAAAGTATTCAATGTCAACAAGCTCCTAAAAGGAAAGTTCCAAAATTTGTTTATTAAATTGTGTTAACCCAAGTATTTAACACTAGATTTATATTTTATGGTACTGCTCTTTTGCTAAGGGAAGGCAAAGCTTAATTGAATCAATTTTATTCTGATTGATATCATATGTTCACTCTTCAGATTACTCTAATAATATTTATTAATTACAAATAAATGTAAATGATAATTGGGAAATTATTTGTTTCGCTGCTTTTATTAAATATTGCTGCGGCATAGAAAATATATACACCCAATATTATTAAAAATTTATCCTATGAATTTAACCAAAAAAAATGTTATTTACTATATTATCTATAATCTTCACATCCAAACCTTCCAATTATTTTAATAAAGTTGAGCTTACCTACGCGTAATGTAGCTTCCTTTGGCTAACCGATTGCTCGAGTAATCTTACAAGGGTAACCGTTTCGCCAGAATTTACTTACTCTCTGTAAATAAACATGGATTCCCCTGCATGAAGTCTTTGTGGAGACTTAGAGTGAAACGCTATGCAAGCGTATAAACCTGTCTAAAGTAAAAGCTCAACTACATGCTAATGCTCCTTTGAAGTGTGCAAATATTAAGCGTCCTCTCCGCCGGTACTACACGTACGGTTTTATTAGTTCCCTTTTTCCCGACCGGTCCCTAATTTCACGGAAGGGATGGCTCTTTTCACTTTTTCTACCACTTTACTACACGCGTGGTATATTCACTATCATAACCAGTTCGGATATCTCGTAAAGGTAGCGAAAGCTAGGAAAGCTCTTTAAATTACAATATAATACAAATTTATAAATATTCTAAAAAAACATGATTAAAAGTTTAATAATAAATAGCTGTATATATATATTTTTATATACATTTATATATAATAAATAGTATCTTATATACTTTTATAGCTACAAACCTTACATAAATTATGCAAACCAATTTTGATCACTTTTGTGAGAACAAAAGTTAATTATATAATACTTTATATTCAATAAGTTATGTTATTTTTAAATACCATGTCCACAAATTGGTATGTTTTACACAAACTATACTTGTTAGAAAAGCCTTGTCCTCTTCAGTTGTCTTTTCAAATTGTCCACGTTGAAGAGATTACTGCCTCGATGTTGACGTGCTGTCAAAGACTCGCTTCGTATTTAGATATTCTGTATCATCTGCTAATGTTTTAAATATAACGTTCTCTACTTGTATCAAATCTCGTGTTTATAACAGATCAATGGCCCTAGAACACTTCATTGTGCGACTTCAGCTCTTTTTTTATATAAGTTTATTTGTTGTCTTGTATGATTTTTAAAAAAATACGATTAAATTTATTGCCTAATAAATCTTTAACCTCAAGCGCTTTTTTATTAAATCATTGATCAATTTTATAATTTTAATTTCGGAACTTTAATTGATTTCTGACTTCTCAAAAAAAAAGGATTTCATTATTTGAACAGATTTTTTTCGAATACTTTAAATATTATTGAGAGCAATAATGTAGTTCAGAGAAGAGCAATTTTCTGAATCTCCAAAAGAGGTACAATAGTATTTTAACAATCGGCTGCTATAGTTCACAAATAATTTTTAAAGCAGCCAAACAACCAAGGTCCGTCAATTCCAGGATCTCATCATCAGTGGTGCAGATAATATTGATAAATAAAACCTGTATCATGCTGGAGGCATTTTAAATTTAGGTCTAAGAACAGAAAAAAAAATGTAATTAAAAACCAATGTTTTGATTTTAGGAAAATACTTTTTTTAGTACGCAAACAATATTTTGATATCTGAATTGCTAAATTTACTTTTAACTTTAGAGAATTTTGTGATTTATTATTTTACTTTATCGGGATGTCAATTTTTCATCATATAATAAACGAACGTTCATATTAAAATATAACCTATAAACAATGATCCTAAAATTATATTATTTATTACATTTCTCTTAGAGAACGTTTTATGTATAAAAGAAATACTCCATCGCTTAAGCGTTGAATGAAAGATTCACGAGCTTGAGGAATGCCCGAGGTGAAATAAAGGAAAATCCGGAAACTAGACGTAATTCACGTTGTCCACTCGTTACGGAAACGTACAAACTATTCGGTAACTTTGGCGAAAGAACTTTTCCGCAAGGAAAAGGAACATTTTCCATACTCTTCGTTCCAACTTTGAATTGTCGCTGCGCGATAGAGTCGAGCTTTTCACGTACGTGTACATCAATCAATAAGTAAAAAGATCAAATGTTGAAGTGAAATAATCTAAAATTATTATATAAAGAAAAACCTCAGTAATAATATTGTAACGGTACATGTTTGTTATTTTTTCTCCATTTTCTGAGAGCATATCTCTTGCGTAATATGGTTTAGTGTCTTTATTTGGGCCGCACATCGTGAATTATGAAGACGTTTATTCAACGCCGGATATGTGTACGTACGTAAAGAAAATTTTCGACATACGCACAGCCGTATAACGTAATAGAAATTCTACGGAAAACACAACTGTGTCATTTCGCAAATCGATCTAACCGACCGCGTCCAAATGTTTGAGAAGTTGCGCTTATTTTTAGATTTGCGCACAAAGTTTATATGTAAATCATAGAGCAAATTACAAGGTTTAACCAAATGGGTTTTTTTTACAAGTAACTTTTAGATTTATGTACATATTACATATCAATACTCTATAGAGTAAAAGTCCAAGAATGAAACTATTAAATTATAATAAATGCTAAATTTATTAGTGGTTTCACTTAATAAATCTTATAAGTACTTACTGACAAATTATTAATAATTATCGTACAAATCATTGCCTTCATCTGAGGCAACGTCTACCACTATTTACTAAATTAATTAACCACTCATTATAAATTTAAGTAAGTGACTTTTAATGTATGAATTATTATATGCATTAAAGCATTTTTATTATGTAGAGAATATTATAGTGGTCTACAAAAATTTATATATTATATATATATATATAGATACATACAATATACTCCTGCATTTTCTCTTTATAAATGAGCCAATTAGCGACTACCGACCAAGCAAGGGCTGTAAATTTTTTGGTCTCGTGAAAGCAGATGAAAAACCCTGACGAAAAATATTTTCCACGGACAATTTTCCCATATCGAGGTCTATAAAAGGGGGTGGTGGCCTTTTTTCTTTTGTCCCTTCCGCCCGGCACCGGTTAATTTCCTCCCAAATTAGTTCGGAAAATTATTATTTGGGCGTTAAGGAAAAAAAGACTTGGAAAAACTTAAACGAATCTCGGGGCAACTTTGGTACCAGCGCACAAATTTACTGGGGCAATTATTTTTTATGGCCGCTCGTGACTCGTATGACTAATCAGCGAAACTGGGTAGATATTTTGAGGAGCTTTTCGAACATGCGTCATTGCTGATAAATTAAATTGTTGCCCATTAAAGGAATTCAACAAATATTAGCCAAAACACCGCATTATTTCTGAACATATCATACAAACTACGTGTCAATCTAGGACAATATTTACTGAGCAAGTGTTTCATCAACTAAGAAATGACGCTTATTTGATTTATGCTTCTGATATTACAATATGAAGACTCGTTCTTTATGTAGTAAAGATATATTCATAGATATCAATATATTCAATTGTGAGCACATTTAAATAATTCTTAAAATTACAACTAATGGTATAGTAAAAATATTATTCAAGATATATAAGAAATAAAACTATAGGCTTGTGCCTGAGCTCAGACTATTTTTTTATTGTTCTTCAACAAGTCAATTGAATATGTTTTTACTGTAATGATGTTATGATAGTTATTTAATTAATAAGTATATTGCTCACACACAAATTGGGTAATTATTTTATATATTTAATGTTATAATAGCATTGTCTGCGTCTAAAGAACACTGTTCTCAATAAATAATAGATTAAACTCGTAATCTCTCACGTCTTAGATAGACCAAGATCGGCGCGAAGAGGGAAGCGGTTGCTTTTTCGGTCTTCTCTGTTTCTGTAAATCAGCGTATCTCCATTTAGGACAAGTTCAGATAAACTCTAACGTTTCCCAAGAATATAACATGAAAGTTTCTCATAAAGTTCTGATGGAAAGTAGAAGTATGTGCTAAATATATACGCTTGATCTACCTGTGAGAGGTTTATTGGTCACCCACTTTTGCCGTGACGGGCAATTATAAAAATTTTAGGTTGCTATTTCCGTTTTTTTCTTATTGCATAAACTTTAGAGATTTGGCAACATTACACTTGGCATTTTCTCATTCAACTGTGTTGTTATAATACATTTTTTTGTGTGTGTAAGGCAGAAGTAGAGCACCTTTTGGGTTATTTTACTACAGCTAGAATTCAAAAGTCAATAAATCTAGCGATATCTAATAGTATTTTTTCAAGTAAAAAATAAAAATATTTGGTTTATGTGTTTTTTTAATATACTTGACTACAAACACTTCTGCCAGTAAAAATGTACGAGCTAAGCTCAGCTGGCTGCTAAAGGTTTATGTATTTTATTGCTCATGCATGACCAACAAATGTTGAAAATTTTGAATGGCCCGCGGATGATTTTTTTAAATATACAATTGATCTTTAGCATGCCACTGATGTAAATGTACCGAATGACTATTTAAGTTTCAGTTAGCTAATCTCTTTCCAATCAAATATCGTACTTTTACTTGTCAGCATATTAAAGGCACTTGTCGATCGTTATTAAAACTATTGTAATTTTGTTTACCGTGCTTTTAATACATTACATGCTCTTTTTATTACGGTCGGTGCGTCAATTTCAATAGAAGCTTCATATCTAATATATATATATATATATATATATATATATATATATATATATATATATATATATATATATATATATATATATATATATATATATATATATATATATATATATATATATATATATATATATATATATATATATCTAATATATATAAATATTTTTTATGTTGTATTTTATCCTTTTTATTCATTTTTAAGTCACCAGCGGCTTTTTTATATCAGCAATTAGATTTTTTGCAGTGAAACTTTTTAAAAATAATCCTAATCTCACAAAACTCATGAAAAAGGGTGAAAATTTATAGCTTTTTTTAGACGAAAATAAAAAAAAATATTTAAATAACTATGAATTTAAACTTTCTGATATTTTGTACTGTCCGAAAAATTTGTCGACTTTATGAAATGTTTTAAGGATTTATAGCCTGTCTTAAATGAAAAATTTAAGCATTTAACTTTTTATAAATATTTTAAACACAAAATCTTAACATAAACATAAAAAAGGCTTGAACTTTATCAATATTACTTTAAAATAAGCTATTTTTTTGTAAAGATCAGATAAAAAAATATTTTTAAAAATTTCCCTCACAATTATTTAACTAGGTGTTTTAGCCCAAATACTAAAAAAGCTATATATATATATATATATGTATATATATATATATATATATATATATATATATATATATATATATATATATATATATATATATATATATATATATATATATATATATATATATATGGTTAATATTGAGGATGGCTGGCGAATCTGGCCGAAACGTAGGGACCATGATTCCACACGGAATCAAAAAAGTACGCGGAGTAATCCGACTCTTAGAAATATTAACCAAATATTTCTCCGCGAAAACGCATTCAACCACATATATATATATATATATATATATATATATATATATATATATATATATATATATATATATATATATATATATATATATATATATATATATATAAATATATATATATATATATATATATAAATATATATATATATATATATATATATATATATATATATATATATATATATATATATATATATATATATATATATATTTATATGTAGTTATATGGAATCGGTGGCATCTATATTATTAATTATACATTATTATGTGCTATTCAATTTATAATCAATAGATGTCACTGCAGCTAATGCCGTTATTATAATTATTAGGTTTTCTCCAAAATTTTTTTTTTTGCTTTTACAAGTGTGCCCAAAAACTAATAATTTATAATTTTTAATCAAGAGTATTTTATAAATATGTAAAAAATCAAAATAGTAACAAGGTTGAGCTTATAACACTTATACAATTTATTATCGTCACATGGAAAATCATCACGTCCAAAAATTATTTTTTTTATTATTGTTTTAAACCCAAAAATCTATACAAAAAAAACTCTAAAATTTGTCAATATTTTTTTGAAAATTAACAATACATTTAAGAAATATCATAAAAAAAAAGTTCAAAATGATTAATTAAAAAAAATAGATAAACAGATATATTTTGCTTTATCTTTTTGAAAATACTTTCTATCTAAAACTAAATTAGTAAAACATTAAAAAAAGAGAAGATTTTTATATGATTTTTTGCTTTTTTCTGTTTTTATGTGTGTTTTGAACTAAAAACTCATATAAATAGCTAAAATTTTGTGGATATGTTATATTTTTATATCTATTATAAATTTGTAAGAAAAAAAACAGTACATAATTTTTTGACATTTTTTGAATTTTTAGGAGCAAAACGCCACAAAATAAAATAAAATCTAAAATTGAATCCAGAAAATTTAGCTATTTTTGGGTTTAAAATACTTATAATAAAAATTAAATGTATAGCTAGTTTGTAAATTAGTGACGTATATTTTATTGAAAATATACTATTTTTACAGTAGACAATTAATAGATACATAACTATTCAGAATTTATTTTTAAAAAATAGGGATCTTGAAATGTTATCATCGCATATTTTTCATTGTACTACACAACCATTAAAATTTTGTTGAAGAACCTGAAATATATATTTTTCATTAAATATTTTGTAGCAACATGGTAGGCGTTACATCAAATACGTTATAACCAAGTAAACACAGTCAACAACCACTAAGTAGTTACATATTTTTTTGTTAAGAATCTATGCACTACCTTACTTGATATTATTTTAATTATTAATCACGATATTCATTTGTGAGATTAATAAAATATCGGAAAACATACTTTCTTATGCTCGATTAGAATTAGAATTTTATAATAATTATTAATTGCTATCTCCCCGATATGAATTTTGGAAACACTTATAAGATTCGAATTTGTCATTCAGGTATTAATTATAAACACCTATTAAGTGAAGCATTTGAAACGCAGTTTTAGTACTTAGTTTATAAATATTTAATTATTAGAGAGCTTAAATTTTATACAATAAAAAGGGCAAACCAGTAAAAGAAAAAGTTATTAATCAAGATCGACGAATTATAAAAAGTTAGTAGACGATTGGATTACTTAATTAGAAGTCCCATAAATTATGTCTAGCAGGTCTAAAATATATTTAAGTATATATTATTATATATAGATATAAAAATATTTTGTGATTTATTCTTGCAACAGCGTTTTTTCGAGCACAGCGACTCATTAGTCAATCGAACAGTTCAGTGACAAAAATTTAAAATGCGGGTCAGCGAAACTGAAAATCCACTTAGTGTAATCAGTTTTTGCAGTGCCATTGTTTGAACAACAATGGAAAGGGCTCCTGGGGCCTTTATCAAGTGCAATTAAATATAATAGGGGAATTTGGCTCGGCGGATTCGCACGCCGAAACAAACCTCCGAAACATAATTTTTTAGCGACCGTTAAATTTTATGATTTTTTCCTATTCAGAGTGACTAAGAATTAATTATCTACTGAGACACAAACAATTATCGCGGTCGCAATAATAAATTCCATAGTGAAATTTTCGCCCTATTTTATACGAACGAGAGAAGGGCTGTGTTGTTTTTTGTTCAGCGGCCAAGATAAATTTAATATATTATAAATATATGTTTAATAATTTATTAAACACTGTTTTCATATCGTAATACTGGGAAAAACTCATATATAAATATTTTATTCTGTATAATTTAACCAAACATGTTATAAACATTGGATATGCTTCTAAGAATCAAATATAAATAAGAGTACAAAAAAGTTGAATATATTAACAAAAAATTAGGTTTTGTATATTTCATACAGTTCTATAATATTACGTAATTCAATTTAAAGAAATAATATATTGCTATATTTTATATACAAAAAAATATAAAAGCAATAATTCTGTATTTTTCAAAAACACTACATCCTTTTTAATTTATAGATATATAGAATTAATCAATAAAATTATTATATTACCCTTACATATACGCATATAAACATATAAACGTGCAATTAACATAATCTTGAATTAACTTGTTTTAAGTTAATATAATATATACTATAAATTCAATTTTAATAGAGTCTGAATCTAACTATAGTAAACATATAAAATATTAACCTAATCCAAACTTAATTATTACCAAATATAATATAAAAAATAATTAGCTTAGATAAATATTTTAAGAAAAGAATGACCGCAACTGTAATATTTTTAAGTATAAATACCTTTTGAAAACAACCCTTTTATATATATATATAATAAAAAAATAAGTATAATTTTAAGATCGTAAAAAATATTATATCAAGATTTTTTTCTGAAATATGTCTTTTTATCCTGCTATTTAACTAAACTTCATTATATTTAGTATTAATATTTTTTTAACGCCGAAAAAATAAATACTAGTATCATTTTAATTAAAAATTGGTTCACGATGCTAAAAAAATAAAGTTGATATTTGTGGTTTTTATTCAAATGCGTTTGTTTTCAGAAAAATTTTGGCAATATTTGGTAGTACTTGTAAATAATATTTTTGTCTTTTTAAGACTAATGAGAATTCACACAGGTTGAGATTAATAAATTAGCGCTGAAAATCACATTATCTCAAAAAATTACACTTCAATATTAATAAAATAGCTTAGAATAAAAAAAAAAATTTTAATGTATTGCATTTTTTAATTTTTATAAATTTATATAGAAAAACTTAAAACTTCTATTTTTTATTTTTTGCTGTTTTTTCCTTGGTCTGCGGCCCCGCAAACTCTCTTAAAATAGATTTGGCGGCCCATCTTCCAATATGGGTTTGACTCCACTGGTGTACAGGATATGTTAAATGAGACATTAACCCTTTGGACCCGTTAAACAAAAATAAATATTAAATTGTGTATTTGAAAAATGCAAATTTTATCTTGATACTGTGTTTAAATGTTCTGGTTTTATATTTTTTTTTAAACCAAAAAATTTTTTATACCAAATAATTTTTTTTCTTAAAAAGCATTTTTATACTGATTTTTGGCGACTTGAATTGATTTACGCGTTAAGGGTTAAAACCAATGGGTGGTATGTTAATATGTACTGGTAAAATAAAAATGTCAATGTCAATGGACCAGCGATATATTTTCTTTTCGGTGCAATCAACGCTAAAACGTTACTTATTGCGAACGACACAAATAGCAAATATGCCACTTTTTGGATAGACCGTGTTTCTCAAACTGATAAAAAAAGCTAGCTAAAAATCGTGATAGTGGAACTTAGGAACAAAAATCATCCATGACTGCTCAATGAGTCAGGTAAAAATAGTATTATTTTTCTTTTCTAATTTTCTTAAGCATACTACCGTGGGGGATTTTAATGATTAATTTATAAATCTAAGAAACATCAAATCTTAACGACGAAAGATGGCATTTTTGATCATCATGAATTTAGACCTCACGCGAGTGATAATAAGTGACTAAAAACAACGAGTGCAAGGCACATAATATTGCACAATAACCACAAGTCATCAAAAGCTCTTAAAACTACAGCCATAAAAACTCTTATTTTTGCAAGAGTCAATATACAGATACAAAATTTCGTAAATAATATCTTAAGCATAACTTTACAATTACTGAATATACCCAACACTTAAAACATAAATATGTATTTAACAAAAACTCACCTAGATTAACAAACCATGAATATGTTGTATGATCACAGAATATTTCTATCTCTCAATATAAGAGTTTCCTATAAATCCAAAGTGTATAAAACTTTTAGCTCTATCGCTATCCAATTATTTCTTCGATAATGACGGGTACGTCATTCGTAGCATTGTTGATAGGGCCATCGTGGACTTTGTCCTTTGTTATAGTTCTCGACAAAGACGCGTTTCCGGCCTGATTCTTTCTTTCTCCCTCTTTCTCTCTCTCTCTCTCTCTTTTTGCTCGTTTTCAATGAAAAGGGATTCAAGAGAATGGAAACAATAAAAATGTTCTAATTAGGAATCCGATGTGTACAGTTACAGCGTGAACTTTGCAATGGTTTTTGTATTGTTTCATGTATAGTTAATTCAACGGGGTTTTTTTATATATTTCCTCTCATTTGCTCTCTATCTCTCTCTCTCTCTCTTTTTAACGTGACCTATTGTACAATTGTATCTATACAAATGAAGCCTTTTCAATGTACGGATATGCGTTCAAAAGTGATGTATCAATAGTACTAATTAAAATTGTGATATTATTTTGTATTAACTTTTAGTCAAGAACAGTTTTTAATTAATTTGTATACGTTATTGGTTTCGAATAAATTGTATAGCACTCATTTTAAAAACCAAGCTAAAATAAATAGATAGAAAAGCTTTTGAGTAATATGTTTCAGGCTCGTGTGATTAAACACAAATTATATGTACGTCAAAAGTCATGCAGATGACATTGATGTTTTAAGCAAATCGCAATGAGTAATGAATAGTGAATTCCTATTTGACCAATACAGATTCAAAAATCGAAATATGCACATGTCTCTCAAGAGATTATTTCCTATCTTAACTCTTATCTCACTGCACTGCAGGTCTATATATATATTTAAAAAGTTCAACAATGTTTACTATGTAATACAAGATTAAAAAATCTTACGTAAATAAATAATATAATCTGCTATTAAGCGGGATATTGGTTTAAGCAAAAAATTTATATGTTAAAATTTTTAATAAAATATATTTGTTTATGTGCTGTATGCAAAATAAAGTTAGTAAGCCCAAATTAGAGTAAGCGTATTGATGCCTGGATACTTGCTATAAAATGAGCAAATCTGGCGTTAGATCTTTGTTTATTATAATGTCTTATTTTAATGTTTGTTTTTTTATTTTGCTGTTATTTCAATTTCATTTTTAATTCATGAATTGGTTTGCAGGCCACAAAAATAAGTTCAAGCGCAGCTAGTTGAATAGCGCTGATGTAGAATATGCCAAGTAGAGTACGCTCGGGATAAGAATGCCGGTTTGTTATTGTGTGCATGTACATGTATATGAGAGGGAGAAGCGATGTAGCGTGTACTTCATTATCTCGCTTTCTCTTTTAAGGACAGTCGCTGATTCGTCAACGCAGGTATTCGTCATTAAAGTGCAGTGTGGCACAGAAGTTCGATCTTTTCTAGTGATTTATTTTAAATAATTTTGTGTTGATATTGGTTTAACCCAGATATGCCCACTGTCCCATGGGTAGGTCACTAAATTCGTGCCACTGTTTTTTATTTATAAATGAAATTTTAAGAGAACAAAATGTCTTGGGCATATCTGGGTTAATTGATATCAAAGCTTCAAATATACACTGTAAGTTATTCGTTTTCTTACCCGTGGATTAAAATATTTTAATTATTTTTCCATTAATCCGTACGTTGTTTGCTTTTTTACACTATTCTCTGTAAGGCTTAAAAAAGTTATTATTCTTATCGTTGCGCCGAATGATAATTTTTCAATTTATTCAATGGATTCTAATGATTTAATAGAGTCGTCGAGCTATTAAACAATCTGCGAATAATTTCTTTCCCCATTTTATATCTTTTTGCTTTTGAAGAATAGCTACACTTCATTTCTTTTTGACTAGTGAAAGATTTTGAATTTTGCAAATATTTAATTAATGACATTAATGTCTAGTTTCTTCGATTATATAATATATTTTTAATTGTCCGTTGAAATTTCCAACTTAGCTCAAATGTATGTATTATATGTTAAATAAACATATATTTTCTTTTAAAATAAAAAAAAAATAATATTCTGAGCGAAATTGTTTTGAGTCACACAGTTCACGCACAAACAAACATAACAAACCGGAATCCTTATCCCGAGCGTACTCTACTCGAAAGCGCTTTCAAGTAAAGCACTGACCGAACGCATAATATAGCGCCTCATAGAAGGCCGAAAGAGCAGATTTAACATCAACGGACTCGCCGACTAGTCCCTAGTGCTAACCTAAAAGTATATTATTTAATATATAAAAATTCAAAAAAAATTTAATTATTCTTCTAATCGCTCATGTTTAACTTGTCATTCAAATGCAATTTTGCTATTTTTATTTTACTTTTTTTTTCTTTAATTATATCATAAAATACAAATTAAAATATTATTTATTATATAACTGTTACATACACTGCATTAAAAGCAGAAGAGCTAAAATATTTAAGGTCACAATATAGAAAATTTTAAATTGTGTTTTTTTTTCTTATTTATAACTATAAATTTGATTATAATATCTTAATAAGCTTCCCCTGTGCGTCATGATGACCATCGTATATGAAAGTTGTAAAGAACATTTTACATACATACATATAGCGTAGTCCGTAATGTCTCAGACTAGTATCTCTGAGGTTGCGGTTCGAGCCCCAGCAGCTGCACTCGAATTTTTATGTATAAAAAAATGTGCTATCATTAAAAAAACCGGTCCCAGCTACAGTGACATCTATTGATTTTCAATTGTATATAGTACATAATAATTTATAATTAATAATATAGATGTCACCGATTCCTAGAATTTCAGTCTGGTGGTTAATACTTACTTGTAGATATGTCTGTTTGATTTACTCAGTTGGTATAGATTTTCCCGTTGTAACGCATTGGTCTTACGCCTGTCAAATTACAACGGAAAAATTTAATAAAAATAAATAAATAAATATAATTATATTATTATTCCACTGCGTGCTTCGGTAGAGAGCGAACGTACGCTCCGCGCGCCTCTCGTCGTCTGACTCGCTCTTATCACAGTTAAGCCACGACAAAAAATACAAAATAGGGAGCCCCTCATCAGCACCATGAATGCCATCGATGACTCCGAGCCAGCACCTGGATGCAGAATGGCAATTACCAAAGAAGATGGTGAGACCACCCACTGAGAAAAGCTTCCGGAAGTGACTGAAACATCAAAGCCATCAAGGACCACTCCAACTATAATCGATATTACGGGAATACACGTCCAAACCACTGACTCAATTAAGTCTATTCTCAATTCAACTTCACCTTGAGATACACCGGAAATAGCGATGTTTCCGTACAATGTTCGTAGCTACCCCAATGAAAGAACTGCTAGAAGACCGCGCCTTTCACACGAAAAAGAAGAAAAAACGGCTAAATCCGATTACTCGAGATCCTCACCGACGATATTGATGTTGATCTAGACTCTAGAGAGACAGAGCCTAGGCGTTATTAAAGTGACGTCTATAAAGACCAAGGCACAGGGTTAATCTAGGCTGTATATGTTCCAATTTAGCCATAGCACAACTTCAATTGTTATAAAAATCATTCGGTACTGAAATATCGGTGCAAAATAAATACTGGTTACGGAGGAGATCATCCGGCCTATCACAAAAATTACCCGCGTAGGAAAGACCGTCACCAATCGATACAGAAGAGACATTAGAATCCATCTTTTGTTGCATCAATTACGCCTAAGCCAGTCTGGAACCTGGAATACCCAAAACCAACGTTTCACCTCGAACAGGATAAATTTTTTGCTCCGCAAAACCAGCGTTTGAAAAAACGCCTGTCACCCCATCAACTGCTCCGACGAAGACGTCTCAACGTCCACAAATCAGATTGAGCCTGAGGAGCCCTCTTTAAATGCTATATCCAATTTAGATCTTTGCAAGATTATGATTGTATTCCAGAAGATCTGAATCAAGGCTGGCAAGTACCCGAGTAAAATGAAAATTGCCCTGATGATGGTTGAATACTTAGATGTCCTCTTCTGAACGGGGAATCAACATACTGACGTGGGATTCTGAAGAAATGAAACTACTGATTAGTGAGTACGAAATTGATAATATCATATTCACCGAAACATACTTAAAACCGCACTTTGCCTATCTCCGTCGCGATGCAAATTAAACATAAAAATAGTATAATAATAATTATCATAGGATACAGTTCCCCAGAATGTGAATTGACCTCTAATGATCTCAATGCAGTGTTTGCTCTTGGGGATTCGGTTATTTTAACCGGAGATCTCAACGCCAGACACGTGCATTGGAATTCTTCCAGTGTGTGTTTTTTACAACTTGCGCGACACGAATACGACTTTAAACTTTCCCTACCAACCACATGACGCCATCAATATTGCGTTAGTTGAGTAAGTACATTCAGGCTATTTGGTCATTTTTTTATATTTTCTATTTGTTAAAACTTATGTGAGAAAACATACACAGGCTTAGGTGAGACTCACCTAGATTCAACATCAGCTTTTCAAGGACTATTGTGTCATTTCGAAGACTACTCTATATTAGACTCGACATCCCGATACAACATTGTTAAATAACATGGTTTCTTGTAGCATATATTGTCTTAAATATGCTACAAGATAAAAATTATAACCGTCCCAATGGAGAATCGTGGTCACCCTACTAGGTGTCCCGCGAGACTTATCTACCAGATTTGGCGAAAACTCAAGGCGTAAATTAGAACATAACTTCGTACTGCATGAATATATATTTGCACTTGAGTTAATTTTATGCCAGAGAATTTTGGACGCTATATCCTCAGATATCATTTATGATAATGTCCCTGGCTTAATTAAGCATCGGGTTTCTTCGGCGAAAGGCTTCGAATTTAATAAGTTGAATTAATAAGCGTTCCACGTAATACTTTTTTCATCATCGTCTTAATTTAATATTTTACGCTCGTTCATAATTTATTGGATTTTGCTGGGAAAAAAAACATTATACTTATATAATGCGAGATTTTCGGAATGCAAAAAGTTTTGATGCGAAAAGTTATTTTTTCTCCTCCTTAATAATTTACGGCTAGTGCGAATTTTCATATTGAACATTTGCATTTTTCCGCCGTGAGAATCAAAATGCGCTTTGGGCGTCTGATCTGAATTTCTAATGTGGTTTTTTTACGGTTGGTGTTATTAAATCTTGAGATTGGCCATCGAGTGCTAATCGAGTCGTTAAAAGTGATCTTTTGGCGTTTAAGTACACGTCTAATCTCTAAGGCAAAGTAACTCTTTGAAGTTTTAGACTAACTTTTATTACATTTCATAAAAAGCGTAAAAGCGTAATTAATAAAATAGTATTATATTTTTATCAGTATTTAAAACCCATATGTAGTTGTTTATCATAGCATTTTGCGTATAAAATAAAATAAATACTCACTAAAAAAATGGATAAATATGTTGTAAGATAATAATATATTCCATGTAAAAAAATATTTATATTTTTAATCCCTTAAGTTTATATTTTTGCATTTTTTTGCATATTTGTTTTAATTGTTATACAAATTTAAAAACGTTAGTAATATATTTTTTAACCCTAGTTTCAAAAGTCATTTTGTTTTACTCTGAGAATATTATAATTATAAATATATATGTGCACATATGTACACCAGGGGCGTATATTCAGGGTGTGCTAGGTGTGCGGCGCACACCCGCAAAACCATCTAAAATATAAATTTAGAAATTTAGAAAATTTAGGGCGTAAAGCGACATCATTTTGCATACAGTAGTATGCAAAATTATAAAATTTTAATATGCAGTGTATAGTATGCATTGGTATTTGTCATTCGCTCTGAACGTTTTCGCGCGAGCGATCGTTTTGGAACAACACATATAACGCGCCGACCTTGCGCGCGGCCGCCGACTAAAGTAAATTGTTCCGAGATTTAACGGCTGAAGTCGATCTGTCGGCTGGCAGCGCTCAGTAGTAAAATTGGTCTCGAATTTGGTGCGCGTACTTCAAAAACTCTTGCGTCCGTCGCTGCTTTTTTATTACATTATATCACAATAACAGGTCACTCATTTTTTATATTTTGGCGTAAAATGTTTTATTATCTTATTTACATATGATCAATATTTAATTTTTTATTCTAGATTATATTTTTTTATTTACCCCAATAATGATGAAGAATACTGTTGAAGATATTCTGAATAATCCATTTTCAAAAAGAAGTTATGAAATTAAATTGAAGATAATCAAAATTGCCATATAAGTTGAATTTAACATTACAACAAGGTCTTTCCAATATAAAAGTGTGCAAATCATTCTTTCAAACTTTAAATGGATTGTCTGCATTCTTTTCGAAATCTTCCAAACGAATAAATGCTTTACAAGAGTTTGTAGCTAGAAGACTTCCTTCTGTTACACCTACAAGATGGAATTATACATCACGGTTAAGTAACACAGTGCAAAAATACAGAAATGAATTTACGGACTTTTTTCGAGACGTCGTGAAAAATTGTGAACTATGGGACCCCGACACTGTAATAAAAGCACGAGGTTTTCTTAGCTTTTTGGAAGATTTTGAAACAAGAAAACTTCTCCACATATTTTCAAACCTTTTTGGAAAAACTGATGTGTTATACAACATTTTACAATCCAAATCTTTTGACATATTATATTGCTGTAAGAAAGTTACCGAAATTTTGCAACAACTCAGACATGAACAGGAAAATAATTATGAAACATTATGGGATTCTTATGTAACGGAAGAAAATTATCCAAGACTGAGTAATGATTTGCTTGTTGAAGAAAAGCACGCGTTTAGCCAACTATTTAATACAATAGTTGATAATATATGTAAGCAAATTGAAAACCGTTTTTCTTCAATGTCCAAATTGGAATATTTTCACCTTCTGGAGAAAGAAAAATATGAGCAATATAAAGAAAAATTTCCAAATGAATTACTTACTAAACTGCAACAATTCTATGGAGCATTATTTGATTATATAAGTTTAAAAAATGAGCTTGCTGTTCTTTATCATTTACCTAAATTTGCAGAGAAATCTGTTCATGAGCTTGTACAATTTATGAACACAAATAATCTTGAGTCAGGTTTTCAGGAAATAGATAAATTAGGCATACTAATATTAACTCTTCCAAGCAGTACTGCTTCAGCAGAACGTTCATTTTCTGCTCTGAAACGAATTAATAATTGTTATCGAAGTACCCAAGGCCAAGAAAGGCTATGTGGCCTTAGCTTGATTTCAATAGAAAAAGGGATCCTTATGGATATTAAAAAGAAGAGCACTTTTTATGACAGCGTGATAGAAAAATTTATGATTAAAGAAAGAAGATTAGATTTTATATATAAATAATTATAAGTTTATGTTTATTGGAAATTTTATATTTTTATATAATAATATTATAGATTAGGTTTGATGTTTATTTATTTATTTATATATGGAAAAAAGCTGTAAGGCAGTTTAGGCATGTCAAAACCTCGGCTAATAAAAATGAAAAAATGTACGTTTTTTTTTATTTTTTATAGCACACCCAATATTAACACCCACCGTACGCCACTGATGTACACATGTTTTTTTAGAAATTCGCGAATATTAATAGTATTTAAGTCTCAGAATTTCTCACGATGAACATACTTACAAAATTTTAGAAACTGAAATTTTAATTTGCACTGCTGATATTTCTTAACCGTGACAGGAATATCACTGCTGAAATATCAAACAATGAGTTTTCATCGCGAATTAAATAATATGTATATACATATATACTGTATATACTAAAAATATGTTTCTTCATAATTTATTAACTGATTTTTTCGCTTTAAGAATCCGGAAAATTAAAAATGTTTTATAAATTAAAAAGTTTTTATTTTACTTTTTTCTACATACCACATACATCAATTCTACATTACCAAATGATCGTTGCTCTTTTTAAATGTAATGAAAAAAAAACTACAGTTTTTTTCTAGAAATATTTATATGATATATCTTACAATATTATTTATAAATAAAAATAAAAATTTAAAAATTTATAATTTTTAGTGTTAAACTTCATTATCTGTGAGTTATTAGAAGTAAATTTTTACACTCTTTAATTTTGTAAATAAGGGCGCTATAAATATCATATATAAAAAAAAATATTTTATTTAACATTTTTAATATTAGGTAATAATTATTGAAATTTTATTTTTATTTAGCCATACTTAATATTTACTAAAATATTTCTTAGAATAATTTTGTTTTCTTAATATTTTTTCTTAAAATATAAATTTATATTTAACCATAAGATTTTATCATATTTCTCATAATATAAATTTTTTTTTTTTTTTGCATTACACAGTTTTTTTATTTGATTTTTTTACCCACCTGGTACTATACGACCTTCGCGGTGATAATTTCACAAAAAAGCGTCACGCTAGATGGCACAAGATTAAATTAATTAAAAAAGCTCCACCCGGCCACAAAAAGCTCTTTGTCGAGAGATCGAGAGATTAAACGCAGGGCGCGTAAACGTTGATCGCGAGGGCATTAAAGTCGCGGGGTCGGTATTTAAACAACCCCAAACAAGCAATATCCATCTTTTTGGTGAATGCACATCGTATGACATTTATTGCAAATTACTTTATTCGCTGTAGGAGCCCGAATTGCCGCCGGCAATAAATCGCGGTCGGCGGAGCAATTATCTTGCCATATTCAAATTTTATGTATCGGATTTCGTTTGCGTTAACCCCTTCGCCCCCTCGAGTCGAATTGCTTAAATCGTTCGATGCCGTAAGTACTACTAAACTGGGAGCAACTTGAGACATAACAATTTTAGATTGCTACATTGTACACGATGATTTAGTTCGTTTATTTTGCTGATTGCCCATTATATATTCAATAATTGAATTAGTAGTTGTCATATATTTTAAACAATATAATTGGAAAGATAACTACAATTTTATACACAAGTATCTCAGATAAAATCTAAAATTTCATTACGTTTGTCCGTCGGATGATTTGCCCTTACTTTTGATCTTTGTTATAAAAACTACGTAAGCACCATAAAATAATTAAGTAATTAGGCAAATAAATATGTGATAGCAAATACTTTAGAGCAGATAGTTTTAGCATACCCATTATACAACTGAATACGAATATATTATATAAGACCGTTAGAATCATTTCGTTTATGTATAAAACATAATTTAAAACGTTGTGACGTTTGTGATGTAAAATAATCTTTCTGGTTTTAAGGTTAAAGGCATGTGTTTTACAGACATTTTATTTTATAAGCATATAATAATTACTACATATATAAGTAAATTTAAATTCTGCAGTGGAATTGAAATAGCAGTTCATGGAAGTCGGTGAGTCGAGTTGTATTATTGTCGGCTGTGATAGTTATTATATATTCTCTTGATGCTCTCTTATTTATTTATTACAAAATAAATTACCGTTGCTGTGTTCTCTAGTAAGCACTGCCAGGCAACAAAATAAAAACGTAAAATTTATCATGCCATTACACATTATAAAAAAAATTGATATAATTTCGATAAGTATGCATATATTATTTATTATAATATTAAAGATATTACCATTAATTTAACTTTTAGTTCATTTTTTATAATGTAGGTGGTTGATAGTCTCAGATAAAATGAGAATATTTTTGATTGGACATTTGAACCAAACGATGATGAATTTTTCGATAAAAAAAATAAAACGGTTACCCTCGTCTGTGTAATTTTAGTGATTGAGCTGCACTCCTGGCCAATATCGGTAATGGCCAACCATTATGAGCACCAGCCATACATATTACGAACTTAAACCATAACATACAAGTGCGGTTAACCGTTATTCTATCGGATAATTTATTTTGTAATGTGGATTTTTACATCGTCGTAAAATATAAAACCTGATATTAAATTAGATAATCGTAAATTTATTATTATATAAAGTACATTACAATAATTAATAAAATAATAATTTATTAAAAAGAAAATATCTTATAGTCAAAAGAAACGTAAATGTTTTCTTAAAATATTTCTATATAATTTTTCTGTTGAATAGTTTTATTTTACCTTTATAAATAAACTTTATACTAATTACTTCGTAATTTGGGTGAAATACTTCGATTGAAATGTGAATCTATTTTATTTATTATTAGTTTTTTCTAACATGTATTTTTATATAATAGATTTCAGTGAAATTTATCGATTTTTATGTTGGCATAATAATAAAATAAAAACGTTTTAATGTTGATCTTAAATTAGTTCATAATTTATTAATGTAAAATATGTTATTTGGTTCATATTTATTTTGCTTTAAATTAATTGTTACGCTACAGATTATAATAATCAGTTTTTGTGTAAAAACTAAAATATTTTTTTTTTAAATTTGATACCTAAAAAATAGTTAGTTTTCATATGAAAATATTCTTTCTATTACAGTAGTAATTTATTTAATGTAATGCATTTTTAGCATAGCATATAAAAATCTGTATATATTCATAGGATAATAAAATGAATTATACAAAATAATTTAAAATATTTAAAAAACCATGAATTTTACAGAAAATTTAAAAAATAAAATATCTCAATAACCAGACATATTGTATTAATAAAGCTAAAATTTGCGTTTATTTTAAATATGTCGACCATCAGCCGCGTATAACATTTTTATATTGAAATTGGTTTGACCCTAAATTACGACGTAAATATGTGTTAAAAGCGCAATAAACAATAATGTCATAATCCTTTACGACCCGAGGATAAGTGTCATTGTTATTCATAAAAGTTAATTTGTTTTTTTAAATCCAAGATATTAGCTAAAATCATTTCTTGCATTTAGCCCTGAGCAATAGTTCGGGGTCTTTATAAATATTAGATTATTGTATTACATTGACAAATGCAGCAATTTAAATTCGAGGATAATGAAAAAGTTTTTATTGTGACCACATCGTAAATATTTTAAGTTAGGAGAATATGGTTTTAAACAAATCTCCAAATTACACCTCAAAATCTTAATAATTAATCGCTTCGAAATTGATTAGCAAAACTTTTCCCAATAACACATATGATTAATTTCCATTCAAAAGTCACTTTCATTAATTACTTCCGAATTGTAACACATTAGAATTCATCCAAATACACATAATTTGGAGGTGAATATTGCCAGAGAGCGAGAAGACCAATAGAGCAGCCGCTTCTCTCTTCACGTTATCTAGCTATAACGTCCAAAGTCTGGAGTTCAATTCGATCTTTAAAAACGACTGGTTTCTTCGACTATGAAATCTTTTTCACACATATTTATTAAAAATACACAAGCTGTACTTTGACTCGATGCACAATAATAATTATTTTGTAATAAAAAACTTTGCCTTATATACGTAAAATAAAAAAAAATAGCGCTCAGTTATTTTGCACAAATTTAATCTTATTAACATAAAAGTAATTAGAAATGTATTTCACTTAAGATTTAATTTCTCTAGTACACAATATTAAACTATTGATGTTATCTTGTCATCTCCAATAATACGGCAGCTGCGCAGTTAGTAATCAGTTATAATCAATTTTGAATGTTTGCTCGTTTGATTAAAAATAAATATTTGCCAGGATTGCGCGAGTATCGCCCGTTGTGCGTGACATACTATACATGTATAATATACACATAATAATATTATGTACAAGCTCAAATTTTGCAAATTAATCCTTTCGTCGCTTACATAATATGCTGGTGTATTTTAAATATTTGTTTAAGTTTTATTGTATGACGTTAAATAGTTTTGTTGATGTTTAACGTCCTGTAAAAGGTTGTGAAATTATTTTTAAAAAATAATTTGATTAATGATAAAAAAAAGTAGCGATTATTTTGATTTTTATAATAAATTGAATATTACCTTATTATTTAATTTTGCTAAAATTCATTAAAAGTGATCCTTATTAAATATTTAATAATGATTTTATTGCTTTTGACGTGAATTTTTGACTTCTGAGAAGGGATTATTATTTTTGCGCTTTCCTATAGATCAAAATTTGATTTAGATATGCTTTATTTGATTCATACTTATTGTAAACGTCTTAAAATGGACGCTAGATAACCGAGCGTGTGAAATACTATTAATTTTAATTAAATGAGAATATTAAAAAAAACACGGTTTAAATTTGTTTTAGATATAACTTACACTCCCACTACATAAAATTTTTATTTAATAACATTTTCTTTAATACATATATTTATTTGTTTTTTATCTGAAATTGTAATATGACAGTCGTTAGCCTAATGCGTTACAAAAAGATTAACATAATCAGCACCTGCAAGTTAATAGTGAATTACTAAACCATATTTGCGAAAGGTTTTATAATTAAAATTATATTTATATAGTTTAAAATAAAATCCATCTTATACGATCAAATAAAATCACGAGAAATCAGAAATATTAGTTTTATCATTGAACCACTAAAAAAATCATAAATTCATGAAGATCTTTATGTTGTTTTAAGATTATTTTACAAATAAAACATACAAAGATATACATATAGACAAGTTTTTCTTATATCTGATTGCGGAGAGAGAGAAAGAGATTTCCAGCGATTTCATTCAATTGTTCACGGCCACCGGTTTCTTTTTCTTAATATTTCTCGAAACGGGCCACTTTCGCCACTTCGAGTGTTTGTTTCAAAAGTTCTCCTTTTCTCTGTATATACATACATATACATATATGAATTATTGGAGGGGTAGAAATTGTCCACATCGACGCCTCGTAACGGGGGTTAAATTAAATTTTCCATTTGTGATTTCACCCACCCGCCCCGTGGGAAAAGGGCTTTTATTAAAATTTCTTCGGCGGTTTTGATACACTTTCCAAATTGGTTTTCTAATAACAACGCGTAAACGAGGACCGTTCTCAAAAATTTGAATATGTGTCGACGCACTTATATCTACCGTGTATAAACACACCACAATGAAGTATCTCTTCTCTATATACTTACACATAATATACAAGAGGAAGTATATTTCTTTTACATGGATATTTTAATAATTATCTGAAGATAATTTTTTGTTATAAACGGTTTTAAAACTAAAGGATTTGTGCTTTATATGTTTTTAATTGCTGTCTTACTATAGCCGTTATATCTATGTTAGTGCACATTTGAACTTTAAATTCCAAAATTAAAAACAATGGGTCTCATAGTTAACAATGGAAGAATATTTATAAAATGAACAAGTTATACAAAATTATATGTTATATAAATTTCTTTTAAAAAATTGAAACTATACTCACTAATGTCTGTACTACACTCTCTGGAAGCTGTCCGAACCGAAGTTACAACTGAAGTCGGCCGAGATCTACGATTTTGAGTAAGCAACCACACTGTCGCAAATTTCATATGCCGTCCGGACGGCGGCTTCTGTCACCTATAGCCGGCATATTTGCGCGCCAAATAATCGCAATTTTTAAATTGTCATATTATTAAAATTACGCTACTGATAATTGTAAAAGTTTGTGTGGGCACTCACCAATACAATATCAGTGAAAACTTTTCGATCGTAAATATTTAATCTACGCAAAATCTTTGTCGGCTTTTGCAAAATGCCATAAGGCATAAAAATTATACTTCAGAATACGAACACCACATGTGTGACTATTCTAAAATTTGTCGCCATCGATTCTAAATAAGAATTCGTTATGGTGTGACATTTATATAAACTGATATAGAAAAATACATAAGGATATTCGAAACGATTTTTTTTAATAAAATCAAGTATCACTAATTATTTCTTAATTATTTAATTGTATATGAAAAAAATATAATAACGATATCTGTTAGAAGAATATACTATCAAAAATATAATTAATCCTTTTTGGCGCCCTAAAATATTCAAAGATGTCAATAAGAGTCTGTTGAATTCCCCGATAAGCATGTATTATAACTTGATCACGTGACCACGATGTAGCGCTTGACATGCGTGTTAACCATAGGAAGCCTACGCGCATACTGAAATTGAACCGAGTTACTTGTACTATCTCAGTTTGCGAAACTCCATATCATTATCTCTTTCACTCTCATCACTTAACACGCGAGAGAGCAAAAGGGGATGTATCTTACCGCTCGCGCTCGAAAGAGCAGCTCCCACTTAAGTCTCTTTGACTCGTAAAAATGCCGATAATGTTCGGAAGCGTTTGAAGCTGGCCAAGTCGACTAAATTATCTTTACTTTACCTCCCGTTCTCGATAACCTCGGACAACTTCCGAGAGATTTTAGAGCGGGCAGAACCGAACTTGACCGAAAAACCCCACTATATTCTCCGACCTTGGCCAACTTCCAGAGAGTGTAGTGCAGGCATAAAACATTTGTAAAAATATTTGCAAATGTTAAACATGGTTTGAAAAAAAATTGAACGAAAAATTAGGATATCAAGTATAGTTTTGTATGTGGAACACCAACAAATATAGCAAAGATGTTCTGGCTTCAGAAATGAAAGAAAATCCAACTCTAACTATTCTTTAGTTGGTCGAAAAACTAAACAGTGCATAGTTACGTAAATAAGATTGGGAAGGCTTGGAGACAATTTGTATGCGTTTCACACAAATTGAGCAAAAAAACAATTCGACGTTTATATAATTTAACGAAATTGACTGTCGATAACATCAAGTAGGTTTTACCTCATCCACCTTATTATTTTGCCCATGCTCCTTTTGACTTCCATATATTTTGACCAATGCATCACTTTTTAAAAATAAAAAATAAAAATGCAGACGATGTGCTAAGAGCTATGTCATGCTAATAAAAATTTTAAAAATATCAAAAGTTAGAAGTTTATATTTTCTAAATAATATTATTAAGCATTAAAAAATAATTTCTTGCTTCATTAAAAACCAACATTGATTTCGAAATTACTTAAGGTGTAGCATTTTGCACTATTTATTATAACTAAAAATATATTCTAGTGACCATTTCGAACAAACTAAATCGTTTCAAAAGTAATGTCACTCTAAGTATTTTTTTACTACAATGGAAGAGAGATCTTGTGACTAAACAATAGCATTTATAATTGAAAATATTTTTACAGACCACCCAATAGCACATTCGTATTGATTTTATAACCAATCTTTGTTTGGAAAGGATGCTAGTTAGATAAGACATTATACTCTGCGCATAATTATATTATTATTTAACACTTTAAGACCACCATTTTGGCCTTTGGAGATGTGCACGACAAAATACGCCACGAAGTACCAACACGATATTAATCAGCGTGCACTACTTCAAGAAATGAGAGCCGACAATAATACAACTCGACACGCCAGACATCTTTCAACTTCACAAGCCTGCTATTTAAGCTTCACCGCATTTATATTACTCGATATACGTATGTAGTAACATATATATGTTGTTAAAATTAACTAATTTAAGCTTTTCTGGCTACTATTTTGTCCGCAAAGTCAGCACTTAATATACTATAAAGTGTCATAGCTGTTTCGATTTTTTTAAATAATTATTCTAATATCACTACCGCATCGAAAACTTGTTATAACTTTACACATTTTTTATAATGTATATAACTAGTTTATTTATTTACTATAAAATAGTGCAGATCTCAATAATCACATTAAGCATAACTGAAAATAATCACTAGCAAAATTAATGAAATCAGTCATATGATTCTAAATAACTACAATTTATCTTATCCATTTTTTATTTGTATTTGTGCGATTAAAAACTACTGGTTAATTAACAGTTTATTCTGTACTTTATTTTGTCTATTGAGTATAAAAACTTTCTAAAACTGCTCCTTCTCTTGAACAGATTTCATCAAATTCTAAAACTCGTATTATTTTTATTTGCTTGCAAATTATATTCATCATTTTCTTTTATGAATTAATAATTATTTAAGTGTATTTCAAAGCTCTCAGCCTATTTTTTTAATTTACTACTTTTAAATGTGATTTGAAGCATACTTGTGTATGTACGTAATTAATCGAGCAAATGATTGGAAGAATATCGGTGAAAAAAGGCAATGATCCTTGGCGATTAATAGTCTGTTTGTCGGAGCCTGACTAAGGTTACCGAGTTGTTGGGGGGGTTGGCTTGAAAAACGTTCGGGATTTTCCTTAAGCTCAGTAACCTCTTAATCCGGGTATTAAGTAAATGCCACCGGCTTCAGTCATTGCTTTTCTATATGCTGTATACCTAGATTTATTTTATTAGTCTTATATATGAATAAAAAAAATTTAAGCTTAAAAATAAATACAATAATATACAAAACAATATTATTAATACACAAATTTAATTCAAAGGTGCTATTTAGAGATTTGTATTCATGTACTTATTTAAATAATAATTTATACACATTAACACCTCTTTGTTAAATCCTCTTTCATATATTATTTTCTATACAATTTTAAAATTTAACACTCTCTCCTAAACTCATATAATTTAACTATACTATACGCCATCCCATTTAAGTATATTCATAACAATTTTAATTTACTACATTTAAATAAAAAATCTGCATAAAATATAATTTGTTGGACAATTATAAAGGACATTAAAACGCACAAATAAAACTATAATGTGCGGTACCTGCGCTCAGGTACATATTTATATTGAATATTTTAGTGAATTTATTGATATTTTTTAATCTGAGTTTATTTGTACATGTGGGGGACGATTTTAATTGGTCACTCTGGAGCTACGCGGTAGACTGGTAAGACTGATAAAGTCTTGGCGACAGGAACTATTTATTTAGAACGAGCCGGTCCATAACATGTATAGTTATTATGTAATATTATTTTTATTTTTATTATTGCGGAACAATTTGCGGTATTTTTGAAGAAATTCACTTACTAAAAATAATTGTCAAATAGTAAAAATGTATATATTTTATATTTTAGTTAATTTATTGTTATTTTTAATATGTATTCATTTGTACGTGAATTAAACTTTTTATTATGTGGGGGACGATTTTAATTGGTTACTCTGGAGCTACGCGGTAGACTGGCAAAACTGACAAAATCTAGGTACACGCCGATTGCATCTGTAACATGTATAGGTTTTATGCAATATTATTTTTATTTTTATTATTTTGAAACATTAGCGGTATTCTTGAAGAAATACAGCTAATAAAATAATTGTGAAATATTAAATTTACAAATTTTGTATCTTAGTGAAATTTAAATAATTTTTATAATATGCGTTTATTTTTACGTAAATTAACATTTTTATTATGTGGGGGACGATTTTAGTTGGCTACCCTGGAGCTACGCGGTAGACTGGCAAGACTGATAAAAGAACTATTTGTCGGAACTTGCCGATTGTTTCTGTAACATTCTTACTTTTAATATAGTACGTAACATTCAAACGTAAATATTTTTTTTGCATCGGCTAACATATGTTTAATTGCCAAATATGCAACCACCTATTTGCTAAATATTCAGAATAATATAATATTCATATCACAGAGCTCGCCTTTATTTTAATTTAATATGTTAAGTGTATCGGGATTAGCAATAATCGTTACTGTGAAAATTGATGCAAAAGACTTACTAAAATGGTTTTAAAATGAATAGATTTGTGTCCTTTGACATTACTAAAAGTCATTGTTTTTTCCACGACGTCAAATAAAATTTTCGAACAAGAATCGGTAGTAAATACCTTCATCTAACGGGTGGCTAACACATCATACCCGGATCATGCATCTCATAGAACGATGACGTTGGCAAATACACTAATTTTGCCAAGATGTATTAGATAATAACAAAGAATCATTGCTAGAATTAAAAGGAACGTTGAACTTTTCCAAATTTACATCACTATAAACATAAATAGTAGTACGTACAACAATGATAAATGCTAACGTATTGGATGACGTCTCGTTAAATTAATTAACGACCATTGGAGATAAAGGAAATTAGGGATGAGAAAGGAAGGACAGTGCAATATCCCGGTTCGATTTATTAAGGGACTTCCAGGATGAATTACCACATCCGACGCAGACCGATCTGGATCAGACACGTTCACCTGTCTTTATCCATTCGGAAATCCAAATGTCCCATCACTTAACCGCTGTCTCGGAATAAAACCGTTTCAAATGGCAAACATCAATTCCCTTTAAATGGCACGGTTCCGATTGTAAAAGTGTCGACTTTTTCACTGAGTGAAAATCTGATGGTATGTAAAATAGCTATTTTTATTTTATAATTTCAAACATTTCATAATATTAAGTAGCTGTTGTGTTTAAGTATATGATGTATATTTTTATAAGAAATTTAATGTAAGTAAAGGATCATCTATTAATAATTTCTTTCTAATAATTACTTATTAATTATTCGTGGCAAAGACAAATATTTTAGGAATTATTTGAATTGAAGATTTAAAGAACCTAAATGACATAATGATAAAAATCTTGACTTGATGCTTCTAAGATTGTCTTTAAATTTTTATATATAGTAGTTATATAGTTAATAAATATGTTATATCTTGGTATTTGAAACAATTTCTGCAACGTCGCTCAGAGCTGTTGGCACTCAAGTGCGAATTCATTTTTCAACCGAAAGGTTTACGCCATCAATCGATATGTGTACTATATTGGAAATAGAGACAATCTTGTGATAATAATGTTCGTGAGAACGAACGAGAGGATATAAGAGATATTATATATAAAACGGATAGAGAGGGAGAGAAAACGAGGAGAAGAAAGGAGGAAGTGGAAATGATTTATGATTATCGAAGCCCTTGCGGAGTAAGTGTTATAGAGATCGTAGTAATTTTGTGATAAATGGTTTTATAATGTGTCTCGTATATTTTATTATGTTTAGTCTTCGGGCCATTATCTGCCACATATACGAGCACATTACTATACAACGTAATATTTATATTTATTTTTATATAGTGTTCCTTTGACTGTCGAACGTAAGCACAGGCATCGTACAATGAAAATTTCAGTACTTTTACTTCTGAATCAGTCCTTTCTGAAGTTAACTTTTAGCCATTTGCGTTGTTCGTAAACAATGCGAGAGGATGCCGAGAAAGGAAACAGTTGGACCCATTTGCGAAATACTTAACAATGAAAAGCCTTTCCGAATGAAAAACTTGGGTTTTTGAGGCTAATTTAACTGATGAGTTTTCCTCGGAGCGCAACTGCACCGATGAAGAAACGTAAATGCAGAAACTTTAAATAAATTATCTGTTGCTTAAAAATTCTTACATAACAATTTTATTTATATATTTTTAAGTGTTTTTTTGCGATCGCATTTTTGTGATCCTTAAATTGTGTCTTAAGTATGTATACTTAAGAGAAATAAAATAATTTTGTCAATAAAGATTTATTTTTAAAAAAATCAAAAATATTAGTATTTTGCAAAACTATTATGGAGTTTTTTTAAATACCGTAAAAGGGCCCCCATATGAGCTTTTATGTGACTTGGCATATAGACTTGAATTTTTTATACAAAATTTAGCTTTCTAATATCCTTACGATACCGTTTAAAAACATTAAAAATTTAAAAAAAAAAGTATTTTTTATAAAACACGTTTAGTGTTATGAGTCGATCGACCCACCATACATACGCTTATAAGACTTGCAATATATTTAAGATCAGTGTGAGCTTATTTATACATATTTAAATTTCAGTTTTTGTGACAGTATAGAATTCTTAAGCACCCTATGTATGTTTGTTAGCAAAATCCAATGTGTCAATTTTTTGCAAAATGGCGACAAGTATAAAAATTCAATCACTCATAACTCAGTAGTGTTAAATTTTAACAAAAAGTTTGCTTTACATGAAACGTTAAGAAGCCTATAATACATATAAATAAAATATAAAAAATATAGATTTTTGCTTCAAAACAAGCGATGTATCAGTTCGATCGTACCCCCATACTAGCCATTTTGAGACTTTCAGAAGAGTTAACGCTCTTAACTGCTTAATTTTAAAGATTAAAAATTAAATTTTTAGTATCGCATAGTAAAACCGTGCATCACCTATACGTTATGTATTAAAAAAATATATAAATTTTTTTTTCAAAATGGCGGCTAATGTAAAAATTAAAAGTGTCATAACTTTGCAAAATGAAATCCTGCTGAAAACTGTTGTATGCAAATAGTGTTTAAAAGCTAAATTTGCATTTAAAAAAAAATTATTATTTTTTTTTAATAAAAAACGAGTCTTACGGTAAATTGACCGGGCCCCCGAACGCGCTTTTATGCGACTTGGCATATAGTTAACGCTCGTATTTGGTTCCTTTTAAAGATAAAGACTTGAATTTTTGATACAAAATAGAGCTTTCAAATATGCTTACGATACTGTTTAAAAAAAAATTAAATTAAAAAAAAAAGTTTTTTTTTTCCAAAACACGTTTAATGTTATGAGTCGATCGACCCACCATACATACGCTCATAAGACTTGCAATATAGTTAAAGTCAGTGTAAGCTTATTTATACATATTAAAAGTGCAATTTTTGTGACAGTATAGAATTCTTAAGCACCCTGTGAATGTTTGTTAGCAAAATCCAATGTGTCAATTTTTTGCAAAATGGCGACAAGTATAAAAATTCAATCACTCATAACTCAGTAGTGTTAAATTTTAACAAAAAGTTTGCTATACATAAAACGTTTAGAAGCCTAAAATACATCTAAATAAAATAAAAAAAAAAGTATTTTGCTTCAAAACAAGCGATGTATCAGTTCGATCGGACCCCCATACTAGCCATTTTGAGACTTTCAGAAGAGTTAACGCTCTTAACTGCTTGGTTTTAAAGATTAAAAATTAAATTTTTAGTATCACATAGAACTACCGTGCACCCCCTATACGTTATGTATTAAAAAAATATATAATTTTTTTTTTTTAAATGGCGGCTAATGTAGAAGCTTAATTTGCATTAAAAAAAATTTAATTTTTTTTTTCTTAAAAACAAGTCTTATGGTAAATTGATTTATAAAACTCATTTAATTTGATATGTGATTCTGATTTAGAAGAAAAATATAAAGATCAGCTATCAAATGTTTTCTTGATGAATATATCCAAAAAGTACCCCAATTTGTCAAAACAGGTTAATCTTATTTTACTTCCTTTTACTATAGCATATGTATGTGAAGCACTTTTTTATTGTATTGATTTGAAGCCAATGTCCAGCTTAACTAGACATAAAAATTAAACTTTTTAATATTGATCCTGATATCAAGAAGATTTACAATTTAATATCCTAAAACCATTGCAGGGAAAGTCTTAGAAACCCTGCACTAAATAAATATAAATACGTGTATTGATAAAAATATCTTTCTAATAAATTAATGCTGCAAATTTATTATACATACATACGTGTTAATCCCTCAGGAAGCAAAATGGACTTACTATATGTATTTCAGACAATGCTTGACCTCGACACCATACACACCTACTTACATCATACCACACACACAACATTTTCTATTAAACAGTGCTTATTTCTATTATGAAATAATTATTACATGTTATGTTTTAAATATGTTTCGAAATTAAACAATTAACCTTGTAAATATATTATTTTACAATAGAATAAATATTTATTTATTATAATAAAATACAATAATAATTTATTATTTAGTTAATAACATTAATTTATATATATAAATGTTAGCATTTTCATTTCGTTAACATTATGTCGATTAACGTTTTGTCTGCTAGCGATTTGTTGTGTAGCCATTGACGACCACGTACATAGATTTTTTAATATCAAATTAAAGTATTTCACGATCACCATGGAATCTATTTTAAGAAACACTTTTATTAATAAATAAAATGTCATTTACTGTGTACACTAAATATTTACCCCATTAGATGCACATATTGAAGCGAATACACGTGGAATGTGGGCACGATTTGCACGGGCATTCCAGTGGGTGCACCGTTTTATAGGCGACTTGAACCAGAGCCCCTGAATATTTGCCATCTTTATGGTCTGTCTCTGGTTGTAAATACATAGCGTGGCGAAAGGGAAAATGCCTCGGTGGAAAATTATCCAACGCGAATACGCTACGTGCTCGCGGGGTTTATGTGCCGAGCCGACAATCGCATACGAAGCAACCCTCGACGGCATAGAAAAGGGGTTGCTGCGACAAATAACCCTCATTGATTCGCAGACGATCAAGGTCGCAGCGTTGGCAAAAACAGATTGACTTGAGCACGACAAGAGAATTTCAATTATTTGGGAAACTTATCAGAAACATATGGTAAAAGGAAACTGGGTCGTGTTTATCTAGGTCATGTTGTGTAATTGTATTGTGTAAATTAATGTAATATTCGTAGCAGGTGTAGTGTTATGATATTTTGTATCATCCCCTAAGATGTCTAGCCTTTATTTGGAAGTAAATAATATCCAATTTTTTTAATGTTTAGTTGCAAAATAAGTGATATTAAAAGATCTATGCATAAGATATAGATATTTACATTAAATTATACGACTTTCTAAATAAAAAAAATGTTCTGATCAAGTTTAACACAACTTAATACGTTTTTTCTAAATTTCTTGTTAATAAATTTTAAGCTCATTTTAAATAATAAAATAAAAAATAAATTTAATTTCACGCGCTATAGAACGAAGACAGTTTGATCCCTCGTGAAATTCCATATTGTTTTAAAACATCTCTTTAGAATTGCAAAAGTAAAATTTCAGCATATATTTCATTACACAATGCAAGCCGCGAATTGAATTAAAGCTGCAATATGAAGATGGCGTAAATCATGTCTTACTTGTACAACTTTTCTCGCGATATCACCGACTGAAAGTTTGTCCTGCTTCGGTGGAAAGCTCGACAATATTTAGGTGCAAAGAATTCCAGACACGGACAATACGAGTGTATAGAGTTTTTTTGTCGAGTTGAAAGTGTCTTGAAAATTAATATTGCCCCAGAAGAGTGAATTGCGCCAACGGAGGTTGATATTCCCATTTTTGCGCTCAGATGCCGTGAAGGATCCGATTAAGAAGATTCGAAGGATTTGACAAAGTGGATATTAAAATTTGTAATCTGGGTGGATGTAAAAAAATATAATACGTATTAATCTTTGTAACGTATCTAATAAATTTGTGACAAATCTTTACATTTGGAATTTAGAATTATGATAACATATTATACATATCGCACGACTTTGGTTTACAAATTTAGATGACAATTTTTAAATATATTTTTTTAGCAAATACTTTGTTATAAGCCACGTGTGTAATTTACATATTTAAATATGGATCTATATCATGAAATTTTAGTATGATACAATACTTCTGAAATTAAAATGATAATACCGGTATTGTAAAAAAAAATGCTTTTTGGTACTACCGGTATTACAAAATAAATACCGGTAGTACCAAAAATATTTTTTTATTATATATAAATCTCATTTGTTGAAAACGATATCCTATGGCTTAGAACTACAAAAACGACGATGCTCATATTGCTTTAAAGCAAAAGCATATACTAAAATGCTGCTCATTGTAAGAGAAATTTAAAATAAATATTTAGACATGTTCGATATTTTTTTATTTTTGTATATGCGCAACGTGTCAACATTAAAAGAATACATTTTCTTTATCTAAGGCAAATTTAACGGTAATTCTGTTTTGTAACAGGGAAATGACCGCGCCCTTTTTTATGATAAGGATGGCTAGCGAAGTGAAAACAAAAGTAGGTACTGCATATTTTTATTTTTTCTTTCTGTTATGTATTTTTTATATATTTTTATATATGTTTACTAAATTTGTTAGATGTAAAGATTAGCTATTAAGCTAAATAAATTAATAAAATAAAATATACTATTTCTACATTTTTATCGGAAACCCTAGGGGTGATTGACCTCGTAGCCAATGAGACTTATTTTGGAATTTAGTAAGAGATTTTTATTACAATATTTACATATGTGCGACGGACGATTCATGGCGGGACGTTTTCTCCAAGCGGTGGTGAAGCTGGCGCGCGGATGATGTCCATGGACGATCCTTAGAGCTTTTGTTTCTGTCTGCAGCGAGTGTCAAGAAGCAGTTCCTCTTGCTGCGATGATTCTCCGGACGATCTTCGAAAAAAATCGGATTTTAATGTATTTGTATAAAGTATGAATATATGTACTTATGTTCTAATTTATATACATATTTGAACTAATGTTTAATGCATTTTATGTATGTGTATTTTCATATTATTTAATAGAACTTCGAATTTTTTATGAAAATTTTTTTGCAACGGTGAAATTATTATTAAATCTTATTAAGCATTTTTTTACCTTTCGTACAAATTTAATTTTATATAAAAAAAATACTTTATAAATTTTCTCGAGAAATGAGAATTCTCGATTTTTTTATTTTTCTCGAGAAATTCTCGAAAAGAAAAACTACATTTATTATATGGACAAAATTAAGAGAAGTAATTTTTGTGTAATATACTTTTCAGAATTGAGAGAAGTTCAACGCTTTCAGTTCTCGATTATCTGGCATTTTTTTCAGGGCGTAAACAAACTGTTTGTTGTGTTCTAATAAAGATCTTATGATAACAATGATTCATACATTTGTAGAATCAGTATCGCCGTATTTATATGCAATGTCAAATCTTAGGCCCCTCTACTTGTTCAGGCGAGAAATGCAAATTGTTGCTTTGTATTTTGCACCGACCCTTTAGCTTTATTCGGATAGCCTTAGTTTTTATGATATATCACTGACGAGAAAAAACATTGTTTTCAGAAATTCAGAAAATAATTAGTTTTATAAACTTTTAGCAAATCCTCGCGAGTATTTTTGTCGCAACAATTACGGATGGTCCTGACATTTATTTTATATATTTTTTTCTGATCATCACAAAAAAAATCAAATATTTTAATGAAAAGTTGAGATGATTAATGACGTATATTTAATATTAAGATGGAATACCAAAAAAATAAAATTATTTGGTCAAATAAATATTTATATTCAGTAGCTTTGTCAACAGTATGTACACCATTATTGCGTGTTTCTAAATGAAATATTGTATTTTGTGACAAATTTAGAGCAAATGTTAAAATAAAGAGTTTAAAACATGGAGTAATTTCGTGTGGTAACCGAGTGGTTCTCAGAATTTCGCATCCAGTCAGCAAAGGGTTAAAAATCTGCTCGATTTAACACGGAAAATTAGCTTCAAACGTACGACGCTGGGTGTTCGCAATTAAACTTTTCGCGATTAAACAGAAGCTTTTGTAGCGTATTATATATGTGTGTGTTGTACCAGGTAAAAAGTAACGCCAAGTCGCATAAAACAGGGACGTTGTCCAAAAACAAGACTGTTTATTCAGCTCGGCTATCTATTGTGTTTGGAGAAATATTTGAATAAACAGTAGCTGGCCGAGCAAACACACAAGTTATCCTGAAACAGTTCCGGTTATTTGCATTGAAAATGTGCGACTAGGATAAATATTACATAGTATATATTTGGACTTGAATACGTCTATATGTTGTTTGTGTACACGTAAAAAACTTACAGACCAGATTTTAATAAATATTGGAATAGGTGAAAAGGAGGCTTTTAGCTGTTTCGTACACAATTAATTTATTACAGATAAGATTATATGTGGGAGATGTATGTTAATAAATAAATAATAATAAAGCTCTATATTTTTCATTGCATTATTCGAAAATAAGATTATATAAAATATCGATTAAGAAAAACATATATATTGATTCAAATTTTGATAAAGTGAACCTTAAATTTACAGATAATAAATAAAGACATTCTAATGAACAGTTTCAATAAAAATTGATAAAAAATAACATAAGTTTAATTATTTTAAATTAGCAATAATTTAATTAGCTGAGTAGCGAAAGTTTGCTGTTCTAAAAAACAATAAATGTATTACTGAAAAATCAGTATCATATTATATTTAAAGTTAATGTTACATAAATATTCACATCAATATTTACCTTTATTTTCACATTTATTTAGTTTGACTAACAGCATGGGTTTGGTCCTGCCCCTTCCACTGTTACCTATCCTTGAAGTTTCTCTATTTATAGTATTAAATCTATATACCACATATTATTTAGTAAATACTTATTAAAATAATCTGATAATCGTATCGTTTTGTATGAACGGTGTTTATAATAATACACGTAAACAAAAGAAATATATTTAATTATAATAATAAAATTTTTAAATAAATTTACTAGATTGATTTTTGAGGCATTCTGTTGTTTCGACCAAAGAAAAATAAGCATTCAAATATAAAACAAAATGGCCGACAGTAACGTGACAACAGTTTTAAATAATATTGCTACGCAACAATAATTTTCATTATTTTGTTATGTGCGTTAATCGATTTAACTGAATATAAATTTTCGTATTACAAATTAACTAAGTATGTTATAAATATATACAAGTGTGTGTGTGTGAGGATTAGAAGAATACATTGCTTAAACTATACAATCTTCGTGTTGAAATCTTCAAATGTTGTGTTCTAAGGCCAAAAAGTGAGTATTACCTTTTACAATATATAAACATTATCATTGATTCCGATTTATTGCACATATTCGTTAGATTTCCCTGAATATAATTACTCGAATTAAACGTGAACATGTAATATATGTATATACTTAGTACGTATGAAGATTGAGGTTAATGTCAATCAAATTTGGGGATACTATCTTTCACGACGATCGCGTGACAATGATTGTGATGCAGTCTGTTATTTAGCTAAAGAAGTTTGGTTCCTTTTTTGCGTAGTCATCTTATTGCTCGCTCATGGCTTCTAAAAATAAGCAATAATTAAAATCTAAGCACAATACTTACACAAAGAACTGATAATGATATGACATAATAATTTGGCGAGGATGCAAATATTATTTTAAATTAATGTATATATTAAGAGTGCTTTATTTACTAAATAATGTAATTTAGTTCCTAGTATTTTCCAAGTTTTTTAAATTAAATTTGTATCCAATTCGTCAGTGTGAATTTCATTTAAAAATGCTGATTTAAATTATTTAAATTTCATAATTATATTATCAATGTACTATGTATTGAATATTTTTAATTTTTTTTTATTTATTATTTTTTTTAAACTTCTTTTCTTTATTTTTTATTTTTAAAAAATTGTATGTTTTTGCTGCCATCATAAGAGGATTTTAATATATTTTTTACTTAAAATTTTTATTGTTTTCCACATATTATTCGAGTCGTTTTTTAGTTTATCTATCGACTTTTCATAGCATTTCTTTAGCTATTCCTAATGCTTTGCATGCCATATTTCTACATTGTTGGTATGTTTTCCATTTTTCGTTTAAGTCTTTATATTCTATTCTAATTAAACAGTCAAATAATATTATAATTTGTTATTTTATTTTATACTGTTATATTGAAATTATTTCGTACGATAATATTGGATCATACGTTATTTTGTATGTTCATGGCTTATTAAAATATTATTTTCTACATATATATTTCCAAAATATATATATAAAGATCTTCTTGTATATGTCTATTAAACAAATTTTGAATCACTTTATTTGCCCACTGTATACAATGTACATACAATACGACACATGCAACTGAATGCGACTTACCCACCGCCGCCGCCCTAAATAACTCGCAATTTTTACTTCTCCTTTCGCATGCATTTCTCATACGTTCTTGAAATATTTAAAAGGCAACTCGCCCTATATATTATATGTTTCAAAAGTGGTCTCGGAGCTTATGGCATGAGACAGGCCAAGGAGCGTTGCTAGTGCACGCTGGCTCCACTTATGAGCAGCGTGTGTAACGCTTATTGCGAAAGACACGTGCAACATAAGAGCAGAAATGAAACTGCACGTGAGACGAGGGGTATGAGTTTGGTTGACTGTATACGAGAGGCAAAAAAGTGAATTGGATTGATACAATTGGACGAGATGTGTAGTAACTAGGTATGGAACTAAAACACTCAATAATATTATATTACCAACTTCTTAAAGTAGACACAAAGGGAATTCGGTTATAAATATGTTATGCAATATAATGGTTACTCGTTATTGTGAAACATTGAGATATTTATAAATATTCTACATTGTAAGTAATTAAATATAGCTTCTTTTTTATTAAAAGATAATATCGAAATACTGGTACAAGATTTTTTAAATAATATGCTTCTTAAATTTTCGTTCTTTTTTTCCAGTAAATTAAATATTTAGTATTAATTGAATAATACAATAAGCTCTCTTCTCAAGCATGATTTGATATCACGCAGAAATAATGGCGCAGTAAAGAATCGCATTTTAATCCGGCGGTTGCGATTTTATTTTCATTTTTTATATACATACAATTTTTTACATGTTCGTCCCTTTAGCCCGACGGAAGTAAATGGCCTCCATCTTTGTCTGTTTCCTGTTTATGACGTATTTTATGGCGCGAAATGCGAAGGATAATAAAAACAACGGTGACATTAAACGAGAAGCAATCTTTTTATTCCTTCGCTCAAAAATTTTCGCCATACTTCAAACGGAAGTCATGCCCTGGCGATATAATTCATTCTAGCGCGCATACAATTTTTTTAGATTTTCCTATATACGAGGAATGTCTGAAAAGTTCATAAACTAATTCAATGTTTTGTTCAAATTCAAATTAAATTATAATTATTTTTTATCTTAGGTTAAATTTTATAAAATATTTTTTTACTGTTATTATTTGTCAAGTTATTTGTACCTTATGCTGTACGCATTTATTATTATAGAAAAGAACATTTTAATTACAAGTTGATTATAATTTTAGTTTACTGCCAAAACGTAACTTCTTTTACAAACACAGAATTTGACATATTTATTCAATGGAAAAAAATTAAATTAACTTCTACTCCCCTCAATTTTAAGTTTATATACGGAGCGATATAATACTACATGCATGAAAACTGATTTAATATGTTAACTTATAAAAATTTTCTCTTGAATGCGATTTGTATACGAGACTAGTCCATCTTCCGTCTCCGGAAGTTCGTTAATCTTGACAGGGAACTTTTTCGCACTTTTCGATCGTGATAGCTTAGGTCGAGAACAGAGGTGAAGCAATTCGTTTTGCTAGCACCCGATTATTTATTAATTTATTTTATAAATTTATTTATCTAATATAGTAAATAAATTTGATCAAAATATATGTATATATAAAATATGAACAGAATATAAAAAAGAGTTTAATATTATAATTTATTTCTTAATGCACGAAAGTGTTTTTTTATTCCATTGAGGAAACCCGCTACGTTTTGCTTTTTTCGGACTGTCCTGTGAATTGGGCGCCAGTCCACCACACGCATCCATCAGTGTGGGAGAGCAAGGGTTAAAACCCAAACCCTCTGGAGCTGGCCGTCGGAGGTAGAGCGCTAAGCACTACCTAGGACAAACAAAGCATATCAGAGTAACGCAAGCAGGCCAAAGGGCTCAGTCCTTCTTGGAGTTCGAGGGCTAAGGCTGCGACTGAGGCAGCATAAACACCCCCCCTGCCGTAGACCTGAGGGGTGATGCTATTGCTAGGATGAAAATCAATGCATACAGTGCACTGCAATCGGGAGAAAAACTAATATATCTTCAATAACATATTCAATACTACGCGGGGTGGGGGAACCGCTCAACCGACCGTTACAAGCTGAATGCCCACCCATAGGGTTGGACTCGTAGGGCCTTTTTACCGGTAACGGCAGTAGTGCACGCAATGGATAACACATAGTTAAACTTCTGTTCTATGAATATTATTATTTTTTACACCCAATTCTCCTTAAATTATACCTATTTCTAGTATTAAATCTAAATACATTTTTATTTCTAATTAAATACTTATGATATTATTTATATTTAAATATTATATCATTAATCCTGAATATTTCTTAGATATTTAACCATTCCAATCTTTCAATTATACTTCTATAACTAATAAATCTATTCATTTTTTAAATTATTGCGCCATTTTGTAATTTTTGCAACATTGTCTCATCTAATTTATTAAACATACATAATATTGTTGCATAATAATTGAAGTGAGGTTATATAATACTGTCGTAGATTATTTTTTTTATATTTATACTTGACATATTTCTAATCCTAGATATACTTATTTTTTTGTGTTATGTTCCTTAAAAAAATTTAATTTTTTTTATTAGGTCTTTCATTATAGCCTGACAGGCGTAAGCCCAGTGATTTACAACGGGGTAAATCAATACCAACTAAGTAAATCAATCAGATATAATGAATACTTTAAAACAATTATAAACCACCAGACAGAAAGTCTGAGAATCGGTGACATCTATATTAATAATTATAAATTATTTTGTGTAATATAATTTATAATTGATAGATGTCACTGTATCTGGGTCCAGTTTTTAGTAATAGCGCATTTTTTATAAATAAAAATTCGAGTGCCGCTGCCGCAACGTTAGAGTTACGCTATTCTATCCTAAATATTATATATTATCAACTATTTTTATAATAGATTTTAATATATATGCGATTCTTTTAAATATTTTTTATGCATGGGGGGCATAAATGTAGTTGTCAGTTCATAACAAGCAAATGAAATACGTCTTAATCGGATCATACACATAACCGAAATAAATATATTAAAGTACAAATAGTATCTTCAGATCAACCTCCAGTGAAATTTATATAAATGCAGCTGCTTCCACTTTGATCGTAATATCTAGTCCAGCCACGCTGCGACACGCTGACCTTAAATTTTTAGGAGTTACCTCAAACTTTGAGACAACTTAGAGACACATTAATGACAATAGCGTATTTTTATCATAATATCAATATTTTTAATGTTATGGTTAAAAAAACTATATTATATTTTAAGAATTTTACATATTTTTTTAATATTAGCTTCTTCTCTCCTCAATTTCAATTTTATATACGAAGCGATATATAATACATACACGAAAACTTATTTAATATGTTAACTTTTGAAACTTTCCTCCCGAATGCGAATTGTATACGAGACTCTCAGCAATAACAATAAATATGTTCCAGTGTAAACGGTTAACGCTTGTATTAGGAAACGCCGCCGCCTCCGTCGGGGGAAACAATTTCCTTTTTTCGAACATTTGTCCAATCGAAACGCAGAAGGGGAGCCGTCTGCTCTCCGCTTGTGGTGGCACCACTGAATCACGCCTCATATTCGCTCGGCGTAATTTGCTATTTTTTGCTGCGACAACACCCACTTCCGGAGAAACAAGTTGCCACCCCGAGGCGACGTCTTCAATTGAATAAAGTTAACCGAACAGGTGCTGAAAAAGCACAAGATGGCGAAATGCGGGAAACGAAGCTTATTATTCAATCGCGTCTCATTCTTTATGATATTTTTTTACTTGTAGCAGAAAGGAAACAATTTAGGGAGCATAATTATTAATTCAGACGTTGAGAAAATTGCTTGATAAAAATGACAATAATTTGGGGCGGACGACATCCATTTGAAAAAAGTTCATAATTTTAATAACAAAATAACATTTTCATTTTTGACTAAAATTAGTATTTAGTTAATAAATTTAGGTTTTTATTTTTATTGAAATTACGATTATTCAATTACTTATTGTGACAATAATATTTAATAGTGAAATTTTAAACACATCAAATTTATTTGTATTATTGATTTATCTATATAATATAAGCAATTTTTTATTATTTTAAAATGGGTAGAAAGACGCTCGTAAATTAAATCATCGTTTCTCAACCAGATTTCTCTGTCATTGTATTCCATCTTTTACTTTTAATTATTTTTCATATGCTCTAACAAAATAAACTTTGTTCATCGATTGAGCACAAAAAATTGACAATATGAGCAGACTTCCAAATTTTTTATTACTTTTCCAAAGTTATTTTTCACTGTAAAATATGCTTTATTTAATGCACATATGTTATTCGAGAGTGGTGGTGTCATATAACATTTTTTTCTTTTATAATTTTATTATATTTTCTCAGGGTATGAAATGCAAAATAGCAACAGTATTCTTTTACAGTCTTAATTAATGTGAAACGTGAACTGTGTCAGAACGCATAAGTAAAATTCTAACGATATTTTTTTTCGTTTCTGCACCTCATCCAGTGTGTTTTTTCTACTCTCGCATACTTTGTTTTGTACCATTTTTAACGCGCCACACACCCGCCGTGTTTACGTTTGAAAATGAAAACGTAATAAAAAGCACAGGAAATGAAAAGAAAATAGACGAAGGGCGGTTAATGCCCAGGGCGGGTGAATCGCGCTTTCCGCGGAACAATTCGGAAATAAGTGAACAAATCTTATTTTACACAAAAAAACAGGTAACAAACGATATGACAACGACAGTGATGTCACTGGGGTAGATGTAAAATAGAATTAACCCCTTTCGAATCAAATTAAAACATGAAACTTAATTTTTAATTATACATTATTGTGTTGTAAAAATCCTGGAATTGTCACATTGCTTAAATAGCTTCCTGGAATTTGCATTCATTACTTAACGAACATCCTTACCGCATTATTATATTTTGGATATTTCCCAACCATTTGGAAAACCGACTAAATTCATCCAATAAAAAATCTTGATAACGATCCTACAATTCCAATTAAATATTGTCTCATCATTTAGTAAAATATTTTATGCTTTAAAATATGTAAAATTAAATTAAATTACCCAACAACACATTAGCTTAATATATGTGCTAATTTTAATATGAAAAAGAATATGTGCTTTTTAATGTTAGATACAGAAAAAGCTTTAAGCGGTTTACTTTATAAACAATACAAATATTAGGCCCTCGATTATCTGCTTCTCTAAATAGAAGTTTGGTGTTTCAATAAATATTGAACGCTCGATACCGCGTAAAATTCCAGCTGGAGTTTTCAGAGAATTATGCCCTGGCCGTTTGTTTTATTTTTAATATTATACTAACAATATCCCAAAATTAAAAAATACGCATTTATCTATGCACGCAAACATACAGTTATTTTAATAAATGCTTACGATCTTAAATCCAGAAAATTTTAATATTATATTTTTTCACACTCTATATATATTTTTTCGTTGATTTGTATATACACAAAGACAGCATTTGATTTCCCCTTTGACTTTTCAAAGTTTGAGAGATGTGCATGCATGCAAAAACCCGTTGGCTTTGTTTTAAGTGAGTCTTTGAAGAATCCATATCTATTTTTTTTACTTAAAGTAAAAAAATCTTATTAATACGCTTTTTTGTTAGATTAGTTATAGGATAGCAATAACAGCAAGCCATTTTTATCATTTATTATACTGTTATACCTTAATTATATTTGAAATTTAAACCATATTCGGACATACCAAAATATTTAGGAATTTATTAAAACAGTTTTTACAAAAATAATTAAATTTATCATAAAAAATTATTACATTAAAAGATTATTCTAAAACTTGAAACTTGTACAAGATTTAATATTGATAGAAATAGTCTTAGCATACTAAATGCTCTTGCTGCACTATCAATCCAGAAAGTGTATAAAATAAATGAATTAAAAAATTAAAATAAAAATTATATAAAAAAAATTGTAGAATTTACAATTTTAAAAGAGGACCATATATACTTAAATTTATTTCAGAAACAATATTTTATTTGGTTAAAAATAATAATAATAAACTATTATGCTAATCTCTCTTAGTAAATTGATTAGTGTTTTTATAAATCGATATATTATTCTATAGTTTCGGATCTTTAGGTATCTGGACAGTAAACGGATCTCTTGGTGCAGAGGTACATATTATTTAGGTGTACCGGAAAAGAATTTCGTTTTTTTAATAAAACAATTTGGTGCATTTAACGATTAGCCAGTGCAGGTCTTTTTTATTTTATTTCTGCATCTAAAGTTTAGATTCTAAACGCTCTAGTTGATCACAATGCATTTGGGCGTTATTTGTAAAAGCAATAACATAAATCCATTTTGATCATTTATTATACCTAATTCAGATATTAATTATTACTGATTTGTTAATTTTACGAATCACACGTGTGACTTTTACATGGGTAGAATTTTGTTTAAACGCATAGAACGACGAAAAAGCACTGGCTAGCATCTCAGCTTTTTCTTGATTGTAATTGTCCATTTTGTGTTTGGTTTTGTTGTTTCTCAAAAGGAATTTTCAGTTGATTCGACTTTTTTAGTTCACGCTATTATATGTATTTTTTATTTCAATTTGAATAATATAAGTTAATTTATTTTTATTATTATTTCATTTTATTTTAAAGTATATAATTTTTTTTGCTATTGATTTTAATTTATTTATTTAATAATTTATTAGGCTAGGTCAATTTTGAAATATATTATTATGAAGACTAATCAATGTTGCAACTACCTTATAATTTATGTTACATATATACAGTATCTAGTTTAGTAAAGGGTTAAAATGGAGAGTCGTTCTGTACCCATTCCACCGGATGACACGGCGTCACGCGCTTACATATATTATTGTTTAATATTTCACTTTTGCTCACCTTCCTGTTCATAACACCTCATATTTCGCTTCCATCTAAACTATACTTTAATATATATTACTAAATTTATTTAAATAATTATACATTCAATTGTTTGGATTACTTTCTAACGATTATGTATCATATATTATTAATTTTCAATCGAAATATTTAAAGATCTGTTAATTAAAATTAAAATAATTATATATAAGATAACTTTGATAAATATTTTACAATATCCAAAATACAAGAGAAAAAATAATTGACGAAATGAGGCAATGGCTTTTTTTATTTAATTTAAAAATATTTTAATTGGTATATGTAACACAATAGCTATTTTTGTTACTGTTCACTTTTTTATTTTTTGTGAGGTATTTGGTTTTTTAAAGTGTGTTTAAAAATAACGGGTGTTTTTATTTAGAGGTTTATTTTTTTAATTGGCAACAATTTTACCAGCAACAGGCAATTTTACAGCTAACAGCTGATTTGCGCTCAGTTAGATTTGCCATTTCACCATTAATAGACTTACGCCAGAACAATTCTTGCAAATTGTGCAAATTCAGTTTGCGAATCTTACCGTGCCCTACGTCCATTTAACTTGTATTTTGCAAGTAATTCGAATAACCATGCATTGCTTTCGCGCCACCCATACTCTAATTGATAATACGCATCCGCAGAGACGTCGTACAGTGCGCATCGAAAAAGTTGTTTTTTCTCTAGAGCGTAGTATTGAGCAGGACCCGAATGAGTCAATTCGCCATTGTGCACAGCAATTGGAACAATCCATTATTTATGGAAGATTTTGTGGAAAGCTCTCGTTTTATGAGCTTACATGATCTAGCTCGTTTAAGAAATTAAACTGCTTGACCATCGTGTGCATCGTACGTTCGGTGAATGGGCCTTGATCCTCATTTTCATCACGATAAGACACATTTTTGGTTGAACGGTTACGTCGACAAGCAAAATTACAGCATTATTGAGACTTTTTTGTCTTTTTTTCACAGCGCGCTCCACAATAAATTTATTGAAGGAAACATTTAATGAGAACATAATTTCGCGTAATGAACCTGTGAATTGGCTTCCAAGATCGTGTGATTTAACAGCTTTGAATTATTTTCTGTGAGGATAAGTCAGAATCAAAAAATCAGAGAAGCCAACATTCGCCGCTTTATTGTCGATATACTAGAAAAAATAATCGAAAATTGGACTTCCAGATTGTGCTTTATTCGAGCTAGCCACGCCCATATGCCCAAAATCATATTTAAACACTAATGGCATGAAATTATGTTTCCAATAAAGCGTTTTATTTCATTTTACAGTACTTTACTTCTGAAAAAACACCTTTTTTATATTGTTGCTACAATTTCAATTGGGTATTTCAGATAGTCACACAGAATTTTTTGCTAGGTTTAATAATAGAACCACTTTTCTATTCATAATTAAAAAAATTAAAATTACTTATGATATATATTCCTTAAATAAACATTGTCGGCTTGTGATAAATATAATTTAAACTGAGTGAGAATTTTAATAAAAAAAATATTATTGTTTTTAAATGGAACACCACCACAGGGAACCCTTTTAACAGCTTACATAAGTTGCAAAATACGTGCCCTAAATTTTTTAGAAAAAATAACGGGTGCATTCGGGATTGCCTTAGATACAGCCGTTCCTAATCTGCTCTAGCAGTCAATGACAATTTTTTTCAAAATAACTTGCTAATTTTCTCTAATTGGTTGTCCCGCCAAAAAGAGCATTCAAAAAATCTTTGGATATAAATACAACCGTGAATCACTTTTTCTCAGACACTTTGTCTAAAAACTTCTCTGAGACTTTCTTTTGGGGTTAAAGCCATCTGTAGGCCAACTCAACTTCGGGCCGCTTCTCTCTTCGCATCTACCGGTTCCACTCGACGTCTGGAATCTAAAGCGAACCCACTTTAGTGACGCCTGCAGCCTACGGATCTAAATAATAACAATACCAACACACTTTATCTCAACAAAATACTCTCACTTAAATTGTTAATCTTGATATATGTATATGAATATGTATATATCTATGATAAAAATCTCAAATAACGTAAATTTATGAAAAGATAAAATTTTTAATTGTACTTTGTATACTACATAAATATATTTCTAATGCTTATACATACCTTTTAAACTTCAGCTCGCATCTTAAGCTTTAAGAGTATCACTATTTCGCTTTTGTATGCACTCTTAAAGGCTTGTGTGTGTGTTCTTTTTATTTTAACGGCAAAACCATCACGAGGCGTATTTCCGGAATACGGCAAATCGAATTTGTGAAAAAGTAACGATCCTGAACCAATCGGTCTACGGGAGACCTCTTTTCGAGCTTTGCAGGACTTAATAGTTTCTAGGCCAGGGTTCAACTCCCAAAGGAGATCGTCAGACAAGCAATAAGGTTTCAATCTATTGCGAGGCCAGTGTTGCTGGAGCAATGTGGCACCAACATGCGGAAAGCTTGCCACAAAGTATCAACGCACACACACAAACGTTCAGATATTTCAATGTGGAACAATGAATTTACAATTTCACTAATATAAATACAATTTCACCACACACTATCAGTTAATTTGTATTCGTTCACAAACGGAAGATTATAAATTCACAGAATTGTAACAAGAAAATAAATTAAAATTTTTACATCTATACATATTTTTAGACTTTCTATTAGGTCAAGTTGGGTTTCGTTAATTCGTTTACTGTTAATTAGTTTACTGTTCCAACTGTTAAATTGAATTTCAGCCATAGCTTAGAGCACCATATAATTTCACTAGCGCCAATCAATTAAATTACATTTTCACTAGTAGAAACATAACTTCATATACCAGTGTAAATTTATTCGGATATGATTTCACTTCAATGTCAGTAAAAATATAGCTTCACTATAACAGTAAATATATTTTAAGTATGAAATCCATTGATAATTTAATATATTATATAGGTGAAAAATACTATTTTTTTTTTGCATATTGGCTGTAAGATAATATTTTAAAGTTTACTACAAATAACACCCAATTAACGTATATGAAAAGTAATTAATAAAGTCGATACGTTTGGGTTTGTATTTAGAATACGTTAAAAAATCACATTATTTTTACTATACATGATTTTAATGTTAGATGATACATATTTAGTAATAATTTTATTATTATTTGGCATATAAAATTCATTAAAACATTACCTATTTTGCTTTAAAGACTTGGAAAGTATTTTTAATGATGATAGATTGTGCAAATATGGGAGAAGGTATAGAAAATTAAATTGATTTAGTGTTAGAAAAGTGAAAATATTTATTTAGATATCAGTTTGTTGATTATTTAACAAGATGGGTGTAGAACGTTTCATATTTTTTATAAAATGTTTTTGATAAGCAATTATATTATATTACTAAATAGTTTCGGTTACAAAGGCATACATAAATCTTCGCTTAAAGCCTTTTATCATCTAGACACGTTTTTGTCGAAATTTGATATCTGATGCCAAAAATACGCTCAATCTATTTTACTTTGTAGGCAAAAGATAAAAAAATAATTTTATTTATCCTTTGTGTCACCCTGCAATATATAAGATTTTTTCCTGTATCCTTTACCGACATATTGTACAAGCTATAAATTTTATTGTCAAATATATTTCATAGCAAGTTTGTGTATACAGTGACATCAATCTTAAAAAATTAAATTAAATAAATAAAAAATCTTTGATGGATTGTCTCGCGTATATTTTCTCCTGCATCATATATATAGAGCAAAACTTGTTAGTTTTTTTTAAAAATCTGATGAACTTTCGCAATCTATCTACAGCATCATACACATTTTTTTCATTATATAGAAAATAAAAATAACCCGCACCGCTTTTTCCGTTTTGATTTATTCGCTCGGAGTGCGTAACCAGCGTTTCTCCATTGTTCGCCCCCAGAATAAAAAAATATTAAAATTTTGATTGCGATTCCGTCTTTGATTGATGGGAGCCATTCGGAGATTTTTATTCTGTTCTGAGAGAAAAAATCTAGGTTAATGGCCAAGTTATTGCATAGATGCCCCCTCACAATTTGGTACGCTGGGGAAACTGTTCCGGTTAAGAATATCCCATAACTCGAATTTGATTTTTGCGAACACAAAAAAAATCAGGAAAATTTATTCGTGGAAACACAAAAATCGCATTTATTAAAGGGCGGACGAACGTCTCGAAGGGCAGAGACGAATGTGGAATTTTTTAAGCGAAAATCTCAATTTTTATTTGATTTTATCTCATAGCTGTAATGTAGTTTATATAGTTATTAATTTATTTATGTAAATATGATATATGCACAAAAAACAGCATCAATGCAATTCGCTCTGCACTTTAAAACAATATAAAAATAGCAAGACGTAAAATTATAAATTTATGTATCGAAAATATATAGATATATGTATAATATATCTAACGTATATCATATATTTATTTAAATCATTTACCAAATTGACTTTCTTGAAATGTCGATTAGAAGTCAGCCCTTATATGCCGTATCGCTACGGATTTTTGCCTCTAAAAAATGTCCTTTGTATCCCTATTAGTGTTTACTAGTACTTTATTCTGAATAGTATTGTATCATAGTGTGGCTCATAGAAGTCAGAAAGTCTTCGTTGGTATGATGAGATTTATTAGAGTAGCTTGGAGTGTCATCTTGATGCTCTCTAAACTATTTGTTTATGTCTCTTGTGTCGATCAGCATCTGTCTGTGTTTGCACGATTCTCTCTTAGCTGGCTTAATGTCTTTTGAATCTCCTTCAATCTGAATAACTGTCACATATTTTATTCTAAACAGCTGTGGCAGATGAAAATGTTTATAAGCCAATTGCATCATTTTTTACCGGCGTCACCACCTCCAAAATGTATTCACGCCTTAAGAGAAAATACGGTCCTGATAGCTACTTTGGTGAACGGTAACCAATAAGTATGAATAACAATGGTAATAGGCGCAGAGTCTAACGTATTATCTGGCGCACATTTTCTCATACAAATAATTATTTTTATTGGCGTTAATAATCGGTGTAATGTAATTTTTCCTACATGCTACATATTATAGCTTTTTCTTCTGAGAAATGAAAACAGATTTATCTTTTGTTGTTCAAGTGGTTGTTGTAGTGACCTCTAAACTGTAACTAATGGCACAGGTGGTTCAAAACTTTCACAGTACTATAATTATATATTATCAATTTATATTTTATTAACAATACTCGTAAGAGTAAGATCACGTAAGAGTTAAATATAAATTAATAATAAAAAAATGATACCTTTAATAACAATATTTTGAAGAAAAAAATCAGCATGATTAGACGTTGGAAGCCGCTTGAAAAATTTCATCTGCGCTGGAAGATAGTTCTGGATCAGATGTTGTTTTTATAGCACTTTTCATGTAAGGGTTTGTAACAATGACTAACTACAATCATGGCGACAACTGATAACAATCTTGATTTTAACAATTTTTAATTTTGGTTCTTCTAATGTTTTGTTTTCTATATTTATTTTTAGGCACAATATTTATTATATTTATTTTTAAATAGCAATTTATAAGTCTGTGAAATGTGCGTCAAAAAAATATTAATCCCGTAACTGTATCGCAATATTTCATGCTTAACGGTCTGGTTAGTTTTACGACTTGTCCATTATAATAGTTCAACTTTGATTTTGACACATACATCTATAAATAAAAGTATTTTATTTTATATACCCATAGCTCATTTTTTACGTTTCTTTTAATGCAACACTGTATATATTTTGCGAGCAAACTACATCTGTCTATTGAAAGCGTGAAAAAAGCGTTATCTATCCATTTCAGGTACATTAAGCATTTTGCTCGCGACAATGCCGGGATTTGAACCGGCGACCTTTTTAGCACTAATCTTCGGCTTTAGCAGGACGAACGCTTTTTTTCTTCTCCTCCTCCTCCTTTCTCTCATCCAGACGAAACATCGGACCACTGGAGGGAGTCTTAAACCCTTAACTGCAATAGTAAGGGTTCTAAAAACCCAAACATATATTTTATTTATTTATCTATTATTTTAATATATAAAAAAAAACCAACAAATATAATAAATATATTAAAGCCTAATTAACTTTGATTTATATTTAATACATAATATATTTATAATACATAAGCTATTAAATTTTTTTAAATATTTTAATTAAAATAAACGTGTTTACTTATATATTATTAATAAGCCCAAAAACGTCTTATAGGGGTTAAAATTACTCTGAGGCAAAGAAAAAAGAGGCGATAATCAAAACACAAAAGGAGCCACTTTTATATTCACTCGGATCATTTATTTCAGGCGATATTCTCGCAAACATTTCTTCTTTAACGGATTTTTTTCGCATAAAGGGCGATAACAATTTGAAAAATGGACCCCAAATTATATCCCGACCGTGAGAATGAACAATTTAAGCCGTGGAATTATGAAGCAGCGCAAAAAAATCGGCATTAAACTCGAGCTGCTAATAAAGCTTCGTCGTTAGCCACCGAACGATTCAATGATAAGGGAACAACAAGAAAACTACGACATTTTCCGCTTTTCTGCTCTGGGAAATGATCACAGGTTGTATGTTAGTTGGTCGAATATCCGGGATTAAGCGATTGCCTTTACACAAGAGTATCACTACTTAATTATATACTACAATTTATTTACTTTAAAATATGGTTTTTATAGAATATTCTGTTAATTATTTATAATATTTCTTACGATTTATAACAAATTTTCAGTTACAAAATTGTTTTTAGATTTAATTTTACAAAAAAAAATTATCACTTTTCTGCTCTTATTTTAAATACGTCCTTAAAGGCTACTCCGTAGAATCTGCATCATCTCATCGGTCGGTGGTCCCAGAGACTTCATCACCAAATATACATTTACATATATTTATGTGGTATTTAATATATGCCTAATATATAAACTAGCTATTCCTTCGTATATTTTGGCTGAAAAGTCAACACCCTTCGTCTTTAAGTAACAGGTTAAAGAAAAACGTACAGCAATAAATATATTTTTAATTAAAATTATTTTTTTAAATAAAATACTTTAAATATTTTGATAGCAATTTTACTACAAAAATATTTACTAGTACTATTTAAAATTTTATAAATATAATCTAATTATACTATGTTTATGAATATATGCTAAAAATATAATTAAAAATTATTTTTAATATATTTTTTTATTTAAATATGCATATAATGATTAAATAAACACTAGGCAGTTCACTAGATTAGTGGTGCGCAAATATTTTTCTCCCAATAAAGTAATTTATTTGAAAAAATATATATAAAGCTTTTATTCAAAATTTTAATAAAATTTATATTATAGTGACAGCAGTAGGGACAAACAGAAGAAAACCTCAATGTAGTGCTAAGTGACGCGACGCAGCCCGCGTACTCTCTCAGTCTCTTAGCGACTGCCGGATAATCATTACATGATTATAATAACGTATGACGTGTTCAGAGAATTACTTTTGACTTGCGATTTTTAATACAGAAATCCTGAGCGCATACTTTATATGAATTTATATATTTTAAATTTTTAAAAAGTATTTTAGATTAAACAAATATTTGTACCCACATGCGAAATAAAATTATATCATTGATTTTTGTGGCGGCATTAGGGTCGAACAGGAGACGGACCTAGATACAGGCGGCCCTCGACTTTCGCACATAATTGGTTCCTGAAAATGTGTGCGAATGTTGAATGTACGAAAGTCGAGGGAAGTAAAAAAAATTGAAATTGTGTGTATTTTAAAATATTTATTTATCAAGTAATTACAAGACGTTTAAGAGGCGTTTAAGAGACACGTTTAAGTTGGGTATGCGGGTGTTTCCTTTGAAAAGTTATCAAGAGTTAACTGTTTTCCACTATTCTTTATCTTTTCTTCATATAGTATTTTATAACATGCTATGTTTTTATTGATCGCCCCACGCAATTGAGATATGCATTCTCCATTGGGATCACAATCTTCAAAAATATTTAAAAATTTGTCAAGGTGCGTGAAGGCTTCATTCATATTTTTCATTGTTAAAAAGTTTTCCAAAATAAACCTGTCTCATCTACATTAAATATTTGGCTAGAGGAATATTCTACATCTTCAATAATTTTGGATAATTAGAAAATAAATTCTTTTGCAGCATCTTTATCCGCATCAGCTGATTCTCCAGTAAATTTAATATTATGAAAAGAATACCTCATTTTAAAATTGTAAAATCAACCGTTACTTGCTTGAAAAACCGTGTTAAAATCTTTTTTTAATCTATCCTTCCAATCTTTGTGCAAACTAAGAGCTTTTGCTTGAATAATTGAAATGCTCAGAGGGACATCTTTTTGATGTTGGTCATCGATCCACGATGACAAAGATTTTCCATTTCATCCATGTTTTTTTGGAAACATATCTTTAAAGATTGCGGAAATATATCTTTATTTTCCACAATTTTGAACGTATTTCTTAATTATATTTTTATTTTGCAAAATTGAACATATCGTAGACCTGTTTGTATCATACGAACGTCAGATTGAAGCAAAAAATTCACCGCTATCAGAACGTCTAATAATTTCCATCTTTGTCTTGAATCGTGTGAAGTCGAACGTCCGAAAGTCGAGGGCCGCCTGTAGTACAAATTTAGTGCCATGCGACGCAACGAAGATCGCATGCTCTCTCAGTCTCTCAACGACTGCTGAAAAATCACCACGTGATGAGGATTCAGTGTGACATGCTCGAAAAATTACCCTCAACTTGCGATTTCCAATACAGAAATTATGAGTTTTTTTAAACACACATTTAATATGAATTTGTGCGTTGTATGTGCGTTTAAAATTATTGTTCCATAAAATCAGACGCTTTAGATCTCTAACAAGCCATAAGCATAAGCGCATGTCCCACAAAGAATTTCACATTAAAAATTTTAAACATTTTTTTATGCGGTCCTCGTGCCTTCATATCCGCATATCTAACCGCCCGCGCCTGATATATAGAGAGCCCCGCCGCCGGGGCTCCGCTCTTAGTCAAATACACCCTTAAAGGCTACTCCGTAGAATTTGCATCATCTCATCGGTCGGTGGTCCCAGAGACTCCATCACCTAATATACATTTACATGTGGTATTTAATATATGCCTAATAAATAAACTAGCTTTTCCTTCGATAGGTATTATTTATATTTTTATAGCTATTTAAATATAAAAATATTTACTAGTACTATTTAAAATTTTATAAATATAATTTAATTATACTATGTTCATGCTAAAATCTATTTAAAAATTATTTTGTTGTGAAGAAACTATGATAGTCTAGTATAAAATACTATAAATAATCACCTTGTTTTTAAAACATATTGTTGCTTTTTTTTCTTGTCTTTTAATCAGTTTAGAATACTTTAAATAAAATATTTTTATAATACTTTATTCAACTAACTTTAAATTCTATTTTTGTTATTATCTGCCGATTAGTCCCTTAACCCCCGGAGTCGCCTATTCATTGGCCCGGAAAAAAATACACAGCAAGTGAAATGATGTGACAGCTAAAGCGTAGCACAGATAGCAGTGTAAGGTTTTCGGTACAAAACTAGGTACATATGTGTACACGGAAAATAAATGCTGCACATGTGTATAAATGTCAAATTTCACACAATACGAAAAACAAAAAATAGAGGGGATGTTTAATTTAAATTCGAGACATGTCTGCCCCGAGTGTAGGTACATATGGATGAGCTTTTTTTATTACCGTTCTAAAATCTTAAAGCACAAACGATACAATTACCGATCCAATCCGAATCGCATCTGTTGCGAAATGGACCAATGCATATTATTACGGGGATGCCTCTGGATGAGTAGGGTGATTTGGTTTATTTTTATCCAATCAACGAAAGCTCCTGACCAATCGAATGTAATTGAATTTGAATAATGTAATATAAATATAAATTAATGCATCATGATACTTAACTTTAGGAAAAAACAGTTTTACATCATCTTTTCTTGACATTTTGCTGCGTTATTTTTAATCCAATCCTCTGGCTTTTTTTTCACTTTTATATATACAATAAATTCATTAGTTTTTGATGATATATAGAAAAAAATGTTGCTATATTTATTAAAAAAAATGTATTGTTCTAATATTAAATATGTTTATGCAACTAATTACCAGAGACTGCTTGAAACTATACGGTCGAAGAAAATTTGCATCGTCGCAACTAGGTTTATCAAGTTGGTAACATTTGTTTGTGTTTCTCAGCATATATACACCAACAACTAACATCTACACAGACACTTACTCAAAACCCTTCTTGCTCTTGTACATCTTGAACGTTCGTCCTTTCTGCTCGCAACTTTCTCAGCGCGATTCCTTAACCAAAGGACATGTGCTTAAAGTTTGGCAACTAAAATGCAGCCAAATTGCTCGTAGACTATAATTAACGACGGAAAATTTGCAGAAGAGTTTCATAAATGGTTAAACTATCGACCAAATGCACGTGAAAATCAACGATAAAATATATCGGTTATTCATACATACATATTTTGTTTGTATATATCTCGAGTATGGAAAAGGCTTATTTATGTGTGTATGAATGTATGTATTATACATATATGTATTCCCCTTCAGAACAGGTAATGTGTTTTCCATCAGTGATAAATCTGCTCTTTCGTTTTACCTTTGTGAAAAGAATGATCGCTTTTTAATGTATGAAAAATTTCCTTCCAGCTCTTTCTCATATGAGAGTTACCTTTGGATGCCTTTGTGAAAATATTATTGGTCTACGTGTTTCCTGATATGTATTTTTTTATATGTATTTCCTTTAAAGGCTTAACAATAACAAGAATCCAATTAACTATACAAGACTACATATGAATTTTAAAGAATGTATTTTAATGGTGTGTATAAAATATAAAATAATTTTAACAATAACTCACTTTTTTATTATATTTATTTTCTTTATCCAAAATATTATTTATTCCATGTTTTTTACTATTATTGCTTTTAATTATATTTACATACATAATCTTAAAATTTGTGCTTTAACAAATATTTTATAAATTTCCAATTTTATCAATATATATAAAAAATAATAGGAATATTTCCAATTCATATTATTTTTAAATTTATTATGTGCATTCAAACATCCCATTTATGATAATGGAAATTTTACATACAGTTTTTTGTACTAACCTACACACAAAAATGTGAATATTTTTTGCTGTGCACATCAGTCATAATTTAATGCATGAGAGAGTTGTGTGTGAAACAACTCTTCGCCAGACACACGATCCATCAATTAACTAGATGGAAATCACCAATTTTGTGGCATTTTCAATACTTTTTGATGAAATAATGTGATTCAAAAATATTTGTAAAATTGCATGCAAATTTATTTATTGTACAAATATCATGAAACGGTTACCCGTTAATGACATACCTAGTATTTTTATTGATTGCAAACTTTAATATTCATACTAAATCAATATAGATATTTAATGATTATATCATATTTCAACCATTATATTACAATTTTAATCATCTAAAAAATATTATTTTACCTAATTTTCTTCCTGGATAATATTTTTTTTAAATAAATGAGTTTTTCCTCTTTTTATGTAAATATAACTAAGTTAATATAGCATACAAATTGTGAGAATGAAATACATTTTTTATCTTTCCATTTCAAGGAAACAATACAATTGCTGTTAACAAAATTTAATCGTTTATATAATCTTTAAGAATGCACTTTCATTCTTCTTATATAAACCCGCAACTAATATAAATATAACGATAATTACAAAAATAAATATTTTACGTATACCAATATATAGACACAAGCCAGGTGTAAGTGTCGGGAGGCGATGTTGTATGCGTTCATAGTGTAGGATATAATCGAAAAGTAGTATTTTTTATTTTAATACATATAATATATTTTCTATGAGCTTAAATAGCTCATTAATAGAGAATTTTTAATACGCAATATGTATGACCTAACTCGATTTTAATTATTTAAAATAATTTTCATCCATAAGATTAGGAAAATCTATGACGACCCAATCGATGACGGTCAATTGGAATTATATTTATAAAATAATTAGCAATGTTGATCTTCCAGATACGATATAAATTTAAAAATAGCAAGGTAAAAATTGACATCTTTTAGACAAGAATACAGGCTTGAGAATCTAGATATTATGCTTATAAATTATATAAAAGACCAGTTCGATATGTGATAAACAAAACCTGGATTTAGCTGTCTGAGACAAAAAAATTCTATGTAAAAATGGAGCACCACCGTGAGAAAACTTTTTCGCATATTAAGTTAAAGAACTTGCTTTGAATCAGAATGAATAAAAAAATATTTGTCTTAAATTTCTTGAGTAAGAATAGCACGTGCAGGCAATCCAAACTATGATAATATGTTCTAAAAACTGTCCACACCTATGGACACTTTTTAAAAACTTTATTTGATACTTTTTCTAACATTTACACTTTTACATATTTTTCAGTGTATGGTGTCAGAACTTTAATGGCTTCAACTTGCCCTCTTCTAATCCCCTGGACCTGCTCAACGTCAGATATCCAGAATTGAACCTGTTTTCGAGACGTCTGATGCCTATGGATGCACGGTAAATTAATAAACATTACGTATTACTAAGTTATACAAACTAGACGAGAAAATTTGTATTGTACGAAGGTTAGGACAATGTATTGAGATAATATTATATAATATTAGTTCTATATAAACCAAAGTTTATACAGACTAGTTCATTCTTCGTACAAAAGTCAGATCGTCCGCGTGATTCGAACTTATAATATATCACACATAGTCTGTCCGGTATCCGCCATCTGATTCATAATATTTATACTTGACGACCCGAAACGTCGAACCATAAGAACGGGTCGAGTTGGCTCACGGTTGCCCTTTTTCACGGCCGGATTTGGCTGACCCTTTCGGCCGTTTGCTCCTGCCTATTTGTCATTCGCGGTGATTTCTGTAACACGGAAGAAAAGTCGACAAATTCGGTGTCGGGCGGTGGAACGGTGCCAGCCAACGGGCGGCCTCGAGCGGGGGGGGGGGGCGCGCTTTTCCGACTGGAAAATTGTGGCCATTGTTACTTTGTCAACTGTATCGGTGGCCGCTTTTGTCGCTTGACAACAAAAGCGGAAATAAAACAGTGAAAAGTTACGTTTCATAAGCGGATGTGCGGGGGCGTCGCCCAGCGCCGAAAGGGTCAAAATTACGACGTTGTGATATTTTTTTACAAAAAAATTATATATGACAACAACAACAAAAAAATACTAAATATTTTTGAATAAGTATGAAATTACAGTATCTAATCGTTTTTTTATAAGAATTATAGAACATTAGGTGTCATATATTTTAAATCAGTACGAAACTTTATTAATACATATTGTCAAAAATACAACTACTTAGTAGGCTCAAAAAATATTACTATAATAAATTACTTTAGACATACTTGAAATTTAACATTATTTTATTACTTTGAATAGATAAAAAAAATACTATTCATTTTTTTTCACATACAAAAAAATCCACAGCCGCAATATTAAAATAGTAGAATACTAACTCGGAAATATGAGTAATTTCGGAAATTTCGTCTATAACATTTTTTTAATATATTAACGAATACTTAAAAAATAGTTTAATAAATATTTAAATTACGAAATGTTAATAACAGGCAATTATATTTAATATTCAAATATTAAAATAGTAGAATAATTGAAGTGTTGAATTGTATCCTATTTTAATATAACACAGGCCTGATTTTTTTCCATTAAATGATTCATTTCATATAAATATTAAGTCAAAGTGCTTTGAACTTAAGTAAGTTATTTTTAAAGTAGCATACAGAGCTAAAATGTGACACCAAAATGGCGTAATAGACATAAAGTAATTGCATATATTATTCTATACTAAAATATTAAAAAAGAACAACAAATTCTAATTTTATTACTAATCATGACTTTTGCCTATATGCTAATATGAATTTATTTCATTAGGCTAATAATAACTAGTGCTACGACTCTTTGAAAAAACATTCAGAGATAGTCAATCTATCATTTTTAATTAGTGCCCAGTGGCGTTGTAGGGTATGTGCCGCCCAGGGCGATCCTTAAAATTGCCGCTTCCCCCCCCCCCATACATTTTTTGCTGGCTAATAAAATCAGCATTTCTTAAAATAATAAATTGGTGAATAATAATCTCTTGTTACTCGTGGATTTAAATATGTTTTAGTGCATTCAGGGTTAAGAACCACACTAGACAATCCCATCGCGAATATGCCGCCCCCGAGCAAGTGCCGCCCGGGGCGGCCCACCCCCTCCGCCCCCCCCCCCATAGCTACGCCACTGTTAGTGCCATATTTTGAAACAAAATTTCTATATTATCAAGCGATTAAAATAAAAAAATTCTATTAAAGTTTGAACTAAAAAATCATAGATCATTTTTAAAATATTCTTGCTCGTTGAGAATTTGCAGTGTCATTGAATAATATACAAGCAACAGGAAAATACTACACCTTAACCAATTCTTTAGAAAACACCATCAAAATGATAAGAAAGGCACTCTTATGTCCATAAAAATATCCACTCCCCATCTGTTACCCTGTGTGTATCCTCGGCTGGAATAAGCCTCAGTTCTGACTTGGCCATAAATTACTCGAGACTGATGACCTCGTGCCTCCTGCGGTTTTCTCGGCTTTGTTTGCCTCCCTCGGTGCAACCGAGTGGCCGAAACCTCACACACATATAGTATCCTTAAGAGATTCTTTAAATTAAATTACAGCAAACACATAATTCAACGCTTACTTAGAAACACCGTGACACTTTTAAAAATGGCACCAATCCACCCATGTGTTCCATTCAATGTATTTTTTTTTATGTTTTTCCACTATTTTCCATTTTCATCTTCGATAAGTCGGCGTATAAATCTCGTAGGTGACAGCATCCGATCCGCCCAGAAAAACCTCGAGATGATTTTTTTTCGAATGGGAAAGTTAATGATTGCGAAAATATTCGGCGATACCTTTTTGCCGCCAGCTTATCTGTCGGAATAAGGTATTTTTTTAACGATCTGACAAGATAAAAGGCTTCCTCTGAAAGATCGGTTAGTGGTCCGAGATTAAATTATATATACAGTTAATCTCATGCTTGGCTCGAATCCGTGTAAGTCTTGTTATTCTTCTACCCTTAATCTCATACGGTATTAATTCCTCTTTGTGTTGTCGAGATTGCACTGTTTTTCAAAGTTGTTTTATCTTTAATACGGTCAATGATTTTAATATGTAGGTGAGTTAAATAAAAATATTATTTTTAATAATTTATCAATCAAAATGTACGCACATCTTTCATATCCAATTGTCAGTTTTTTTACAATCTAGAGAAATTATCTAGAAAATAACTTATTTTTATACAAGATTCACAAAAACATTGCATTATTCGTCATAAAGAAAATAATACATTAAATATGTATTTCTGTCGAAAAGTTTTGGGATTCCTATACAGTGCTTTCATATGATACTGAAGCGATTTTTACGCGGTACTCAATTTCACCTTTTGGTATTTTTAAAAGCTCTGAAAAAAATAATGATATGATAAAAATCTATAAAATTGAAATAAAACTGTATACTATTTGATCGTATTATAAATAATTTAACATTAATAAACGAATCAATGTGCGAATTATCCGGTGTATACAATAGCGCCGTACACATATGTAAATATAGACTCACATACGCACACGTATCCATACGCGTGAAATGCATAAAGCTGGTACAATATACCATTTTATTATAATTACATGTGCTTATTAATTAAACGAATATAATCGATATTATTTTCTTAAATTGGCATTTTTTTATATTTTGATAAACACAAAACCGATTAAATCATGTCAATCACTTTAAAAGAAACTGAATTTTGTGTTGCAAACGTATAGCCGATACACATATACATATCAGGCGCGTGCGGTGAAATACTTTCCCTTTCGCTCGCTCGCGTGTTAAGTCACGAAAGTGAGTGAAAGATTAGGGCATGCAGCCGCACGCTTTTTTCTCTTACTCACTCTCTTCACTTAACATGCGAATTAGCGAAAGGAAAAAGATTTCGGCGTACACGCCTGATATACAGTATCAAATATGTTTTGCAGTTTCTAGAAAGCAGCATCGGGCCTGGTCAGTACTCGGATGAGTGTAATTAATTTGGTGCTTATAAAAACTATTATGTACCGTACATAATTTAAAAATCGAAATATTTTTGTAATTTATATTTTATTTTATATAATATTTTTGCCCGACATTCTTTGTATTTTTTTAACAGAGTAATGATTTTTTTTATAGCTACTATTTTTTAATAATATGGCGGATCAGGTTAAATTGAGCTAATATATTTAAATTAATTTTAAATAAATCACTAATAAATCAGAAAAATATACATTTTTCATAATTTTACTTTACAACCCACTGTTTTTGCACAAAATTTGAACAGTTTATTATACATTTATATTTTTTATTGTTCAACCTTAAATTATAATTATAATAATATTAATAAAATCGTTTTAAAATACGTCGAACTGATTTTTAAAAATTAAAATAAAGGATAAAAAACATTTATGGTTTTGCGAGCCTATCATATAATGGGCTTCGCGCTGGTGTCTCGACTCAGCTGCCCATCATATGATGTGCATAGCGTGGAACGGGTTAAATATTTTTCAGTGCAGAATAACGTTTATGGTTATAAAAATTTACATATACTTGGTTTAAGGTTTAAGCTATTTAAATAATGGATTCTGGTTTTATTTTTAAACATATTTAGAGGCAAAAAATGTTAGGAATTTACTTATATCTATTGTAATATTTTTACCATGTTTTTTTTATATAACGATCACAGTATTACATTAACTATGTGAAACATAAAATAAAACCAACCTAAATGACACAAATTAGGTTATGACCTCTCAAATTCATTAGAATGATAATTGCGCGTCGTTTGTAATTCATAAACCTTTTAACGTTTAGGACCCTGACCCTAATGTTTCATCGGGGTCGTTCCGTTTTACGTAGCAAAAATGTGCAGAATCTCTCGAGCAAATAGTGCAAATTAATTATCCGGGAACGCGAGGGTTCCGAGGGTACAAATGTAGTCTTCTTAGATTATGTCGGAGTGTATTTTTTATTTTTATTTTTGGAAACGGCTAGATTTTCTCCTGCGGCCAACAGGTAAAAAATAACAAAAGGAAGAGGGAGAGAGATAAAGATATAGAGAGTGAGGCCCGGCGGCGGTAGATTAAAGAAATGGTTTTTCTGGTATGATTTTCCAAATGATTGGACAGCGGGCATTAGTGGAATAGACTCGATACGAAGGATACAGATGTGCTATCCGCCCCGGCTAAGATACGATATAATTCATCAGAGGGTTTTCCGCACAAGTAAATATGGACGTCTCAGTCTCAGAAACTTTTCTCACTTCGCTAGTGTATACTTTTCTGGCAATATATCGAGAAAATATTTTTATATATATAGCTAAGAAGATAGAATAATATATGTGGGAATTAGATGTACACCGTACAAAATATTTTTTGCTACAAAAATAAGATACTCTGTATTATTTCTGTGCTAAAATGTAAAATCAGTTTAAAGAATAATTATATTTTAAAATTGTGTAGGGAGTCCAACCAGCAGCACCATTAACGCTGAGGTCATTCAAACGACCATTTTTAACTTATATAAAATAAATAACAACTCGTTTTGACAAAAGGTCTAACAATGGAAAAAAATACTCAATACCACAATTGCGTAATAATTGTAGATTTTATAGACCAGCTATTTGTTAGCACATCCGTCTTGCTAACCACTCGTAAGCGCCATAAAAATTAATCTTTTGTGCGTAAAAATCGCGTTAGACAATGTGTCTAGCCTTCGTAAAAACCGCTATTGTCACCGATTTTTAAAAGTTTACTTAAAGGCATAAATATATTTCATTATTTGAATAATCAAGCGATGCAATTGGCCCACCAACATCTGCATCTGTAAATCGTCAAAGCTGTTTCAAATCTAGAGTATAAAATATGTGACACTTTTTCACATCGGCATTCCCCCCCCCCTTCCTCTCTAAAATTATAGCGAGTATTTAAATGTTATTTACCATTGTTCGAAAAAAATATTTTTAAGTTTGCAAAATAAATTTGCATAAATTAAAAAATATATATTTATTTTACAGTAAAGTTACATTACTGATTCTAAATGCTCATTTTTTAAACTCAAGTCTTATTAGTCTTTAATAAAAAAAATAATTGTTCACATATGTGCGTACTACAAAATAACGCTAATATTTTTTCTGCAAACTTACGCATTTCAATTAAATATTCTGGTACTGTCAAATAAAAACCTGGAATATCAACTATATTATATTTACTTTAATTATAGCAACATGTTGCACTGGGTTTTGATTAATTCCATTTAAAATCTTTTTTTGTATAAAGTATTAAATAATTAAAAATCATCTTCACATTCATCTTTTGATTTCTTCAAATCGGACTTAACTCTCAAATAATAACCCTTTAATATTTATAGTATATTTTCTAAATCACAACTGTAATATTAAGAAAATAAATTAATTTGCAATTCAGTAGTTGATTTTTTCCACATTCCAAGTAATAATTGAAATGCTACCTTTATTACTTTTATTAGCAATTTACTACCGTTAGCACTATTTCTATTTTACAATTAGCAATTCGCTAAATTAAATACAATAAATAGTACATAGGATACTTTTAACCTTAACGATTCATGGTGAGTACTTTAACCTAATCTGCAAAAATATTTTCTCACGGTGGTGTCCCATTTTAACAAATTAGCCCCTTTTAATCTTTAAATTTGTCTTTGTATAACATATGCTAAAATTGTATTTTTAATTTAATAGCATAATATTTAAAAATAGTTATTAAAAACATGCAAAAAGCTATTGGTAAATTTTTCTTATAGCTTTTTGACTATTTTTTGACCTTTCCGATTTTAACCCTCTACTGGGTGGTCCAATTGATGATAGGTAAAGTAATTTAATTATTTAATCGATTGGTGGTTTAATCAATGAATCTGGTATATAATTAATAAGTAATTTTCCGACATTGCAAAATTGCCTCAATAATAACAAAAATACTATATTAGAATTATTATATATAAATACAAATATCATATACATATATATAAATAATTTGCAAATACAGGTTAAATACTTATTTAAACCTAGATATACAATACTCACATTTACGCAGTTTCGTGAATAGGATATCCAGTAAAATTAATCACGTAGGCTGATCGTTCTAAGAGAAAGGGAGAGAGAGTTGTCGCAACACAAACATCGCAAGAAAAGTCAAGACTTGCCGCCCATACGCAGGCATAATTTATACGTATTCACTTTTCAAGTGGATTCATTATTCAGAACAAATTGCTCAATAAATTCTACCGAACGGTTACGTCGCTAACCGAATTCGGTCGCGGGTTAACGTGCAAAATCTCTCCATCTCCTACTCTTGTTTTTTCCTTTTCATTCATCCCCCAAATGAAAAAGGCACCGGTTAATTTAATTATGTAAACGAATATCGTATATTGTGCCCAAATTGTGATTTATGATCGCATTTGTTGATTGATTCGCAATGGATTCGAGAAAAACAAATAATAAACACATTCATATGAATTGAATAATATTGGTTAATTATCAAAAATATGAAATATTTTACTAAACATAAAAATAACTTTTTCTTATATTTTTTAATAGTAAGATATTTTTTGCTTTGTCAGATAAATTTTATTTTTACTAGTAGAAATATATAGTATGTATATCTAACAATGAAAACGTATTCTGATATTATTTCAATTAAATATCAGTGAAAATATATTTTATTAATAATACACTTCAGTGTAACATTGTATTTTTAATAATGATAAAATATTTAATTGTAAGCTAATTGTACTATTAGCAATTAAAAATATAATCTTTTGATTTATAGTAGAAACACATTTTTGCTGTCAATAATATATTGGGACGGGTGAGCCCTTTCACGTGTTTTTACGATGTCAACGCCAATTCTTTACTTCTTAAAAAATTATCGGATGTTTCACTAAATGATTTGTTTAAAATATTTTTCAAATGTTGCACAGCTTGCATTTTTTTATGACTGCGTGCTTGAACATGGTCCGAACCGAAATAAACCAATATTTTTAACGGTTCAGTTTAAAGTCCTGTCAATAACAATACCTTTTAAAAACTTTGTCAACTTATAGAATTGAGTAATACAAATTTTAAAAATATGCTTTTGACTAATTTTCTTTTTTTTCATTATTTAATATAAATACCAAGCATTGATCACTAGTAATAAATATGTAAAATAAAGCTTACTATATTTTTCTAGCTGTAACTTTCAAATAACACACGCCCACCTAACTTATTATTCAATCATACAAATAACTATTATAAATCTCTTAGGCGTTCGTATCTCACCGAGCAGAATAAAAAAAAGCTCATGCATATTAAATTTCCAATTTTGCGCCGCCGTGTATTTTTTTCTTCCACTTCTACTACCAAAAAATGAAAAATCTTCCAATTGATCAGCACAATAAACATTTGACATTGCTCTCTCGATAGTGGAATATCATTTTCCCCCAATATCTGCTCGCATCGACGCGCTTTTTCTTTAATGGTCGAAGAAAATCGCAAACCAGGGGTGAGCTTTCTGCACAAGAAAACCGTATGGGGTGGCGCAAGAAAAGCGATTCGGAAAATCTTAGGCTCGGGGATTTTTTCGTCCCTCCTCTTTAATATTAAATATGTCTTGCCGATATATAAAAAAGATTTGATTTACGGCACCGAATAGAACTAGTTATTACCGTGGCAGGAAAAAAAATACAGATATAAATTCTGGACAAGCCTCCCCTTTTTAAACATCAATATATACAACGACTGAATAGCGTGCGTATCTACACGTGTATGTACATACATACATATGTAAAATTGTATTGCAATTATAGAATAACTATAATATCAATTTAAATAAGTGTTAAATTTATAATCACTGTCATGAATATTTTTTCATTTTCATAACAAAAAGATTAGCATGTAATTTTACAATATTTGGAATACTCTTAAATCAAAAGTAGGATTTAATAAAACGATCTTTATACGTATATTATATTATATCCATAATTTACAGCACCTGTATACTATATATAAACCGTTATCAGTGTGATATTGGCCGAGTTTAAAGCTCACAATTATTATCGTATGAATTATTCGCGCGGTTAGATTAACCGCGCAAAGATAAGGGTTAAAATTAATGATGGCCATTTAACCCGTTTCTTCGACAGGGCCGTTGCCATATCAAATTGTGCAATTCAGCCGGAAACTAAAGGTAATCGCCGATCGTTACCTAAACCGAAAACTCGAGGTAGCCCAACTTAGCGAAAAAATTCGCATCCGCCCCCCGAAATGCCAAGTATGCATTTTTGACTACGTAGCAAGATAATATTAAAATTTCATCGGTGCACACGACAAAAAGGCCGAGCATTCAAACGGACCACGTACAAAAACAGGAAACATGAAAGCTAAGTTTTGCTTGAAATTTTCGGGAATTTTCGTCAACCGATTTCATCCGCCTTCTCTCTTTTCCTCTTTGTCTCGACTCTCTCTTTCTTCAGTTTCCCTATAAAATTTGTCATAAAGGAAAAATGTACGGCATGTTTGCCGAGTTTTTTATAGTTTGGCACTCAAACGAAGTTTTTAAATGTACAACTCTGTACAAAATAAAGTATTTTTTAAACACGTATGTTCTAATAAAATCTTGATTAACTTTTTCAAATTAAGAATATATACGATATTTCATGACACTTTTATTAAGGGTGGTCAAAAAGTTGTATTGAATTTGTTTAATCCTTCTTTGAAGAATTTTAAATTAAAATATGTTCTACCCTTATACACAAAAAAAAATACTTACAGATATGTATAGCTTTACTAGTCGGTCTCTCACTGTCGTGAGGTACCGCAGCTAGTGAATGTACGTTCAACTTTGTGGGTTTTACAATTTTCGGACTTTGAGGTCAATTAGGTGAACTTTAACGAAATAATAATCATCCTTCAGGGTGTTAATTTTTATGTAAAAATTGTTAAATATATATGCGAAATTCTTATAAATATTGGGTTGGACTCATAACTAGACCAAGGTTGACGTGAAGAAGGGTGCGACTGCTTTCTCGGTATTTTTTTTCTCTCTTCAGAGTTTGGATGATCTTTTTTTCACTTCAAGTTGGGGATATTAGGTAGAAATTCTTGATGAAGTGTTGATGGAAGCGAATTCCAAATGGAAAGATGCACTTTCATACGCTTGGGCTATCTGAGGGAAGTCTCTTGCCCACCTAATTTTACCGCAACGGCCAATTATGAAAATTTGTGGGTGTAACTAGATTTGTTTATTTCTTAATATTTTTTGTTGTTAGGACATTTGGCACTGCGCGACCGTTTAACAAGTTTGCCCTTATCATTTTTATTTACTTGGTGTTAATGCAATTAATGATTTTGTGCGTATGTACACGACAATTTATGGCGCTTTTAACGCGTGAGAAGCGACAATTTTTTTCTTACGCGCAATTCCAATATTTTTTTATCTGAATATGGTTGATAGATCTATACTATAGTGATTTATAGTATCATGTTTTTGTTTTAGGATCTACAATAAATGCACAAAGAATAATATTTTGGAATTTAATATGACAATAAAATCAACTTATATTTTAGTTCATTCAAAATGTATAAGCATAGAATAATTTAATGTCTAAATTATTATTTGCATGCATCTCTATATTACGATATCCTCAATATATAAATGTTATTTATACAAAAGAAGATATGAACGTACATAGGTTACTTTCTAACAACTTCAGTTCGTTAGGAAGCATGTAGCCGTGAGCGACAATTAAGCTCCACGTGTACCTTATCACTAGTTTTCCATCGCTTTTTTCCTACCCTCCTTGCTTCGTGTCTATTTGCCATCTCTTATAGAACCAAAATATATCTATGGTATTTCCGACACGTTTATTATAAATTTAGCTTAACGACGTGACACTAAACCATTTAGCCATGTCAACGGTAAACAAATATTAAAACCGAAACTATTTAAATATCTTGAGCAACGTATCTGCGAGATACACTCCATATAGCATAATCGAATTATATAAGCTGTCTCGTGTCCAGAACGATATTCAATCTTATATTATACGACTGAAGCCAGAGGCGTAGGTGAGAGGATTTACAATAATACATAGAAATATAAAGCTACCATATAGAATTTTTTTTTAAATACGTGACAAAGTTTATAAATTATTTTATGGACATTAATATAATATTACATATATTTTTGACAGCTTAAATTAAAATTACTTTTAAAAAAATGAAATTAAAGTAGATGCTGATTATTGTTTAATTCACAAATGCAAATATAAATATTTATTCAAAATGATTTTTTGATTATTTAAGAGTTTTAATTCATTCATTAAGGCATTAGTCAAAAAATATTCAGTCGAGTCACTACTAGAAATTAAATTGCGATCGGTCGGTGACCGAAGTAAATTTTCTCCGGCCGATAGACTGACCTAAACGACAACGCTTTGCTTATTAGCAGCCGCTTGAAACAGCTTCCGAGATCTTTTCACGCGTTCTGAACTTCGGAACAGTCCCAGATATTTTTATTAAAAATTAAAAAACATTACTGATTCAATAAAAAAAATATTCTCCCGCAGCCACATGAATAGCCACATAAAATTGTATTTTTATCATTGTTCATCTCTACGGATGATTTATGTATAACGCGATTATCTATCCGGAATGATTGACGAAATACGAAATCACATCTGAAACAGAATCACGTCCGACGTGCAGGTGCGCTCAACCTTTTTTCGCTTGTTTTCCTCTAATCGCCAGCACTGTTGTTGTTCTCATTGAAATTTGCGGAAGCACGTTCGCCGAATTTGGGTGAAAACTTGAACAATCCATATCGCATGATGTCGGAAAGTTTCCGGCCGAATGAAATTTAACTGTGTCATGAATTATAAGTTGTACAATACACGTACACAGTTTTAATATTTAATAACACGTGTTTATGTTTTTTATTATTTTATACATCAATCTGGTCAGATTAGCAATTTTATATACCATTTAACTACATTGAACTCTTTATTAGTGAACATTTTATAGCATGCATGAATGACCTAGCTCGGTTTCAATCAATCACTTTTGATATTTATTGTATAGTATATTATAAAACTCTGTGGTTAAACAATATTATAATAAATAACCTATTTAAAATTATTATGGGATTTATTTAATAACTGATATATAATGATATGCATAATTAAAAATATTCTATCGCGGTCTTATTTTGTTGTTATTTTTGCTGATGGTATTAATCCTCTTGATTCAATAAAAATTTAAGAATGAGTAAAAGAACGGTGATCGTAATTGCTAGGTTCGCAAGCACTGCTCACGGGACTTCAAATGCGCGTGTGCTATATTTCTTGATTTGTGTTGTGTATGAATCACAACAGTTTATTCTAGTTTTTTTCTAATGCATTTGGGTAATGTAGTATTTATTTAGTATGTATGTAATATTTCTGACTTTCATGACATATTCATCCCGACTTTCAGTCGGGATGAATATATTGTCATGCGATCCTCACGACCAGGCATATAAAACATTTTCCAATGTGTAAGATTGCACCATCAAATACGATCGACAGTCTCAACTGCCTGCATTGCTTCAGTATTGCCTAATTTAGGACAAGATCAAGTTTCTTTCTTTCACTCTGTTTTCCACAGAATAATGATAATGCTTTGTGCATGTCTTTGTTTATAAAAATATTGAATTATTATGAAGTCCCACACAAAACTGGCAAACTATTGATCAGTGGGTATGAAATTGATGTAGTCACAAAACTTTACCTTAACAATCCATATGGCATGCCGTTGGAAAGTTTTCGGGCCGACTGAAATTTAACCGTGTCATAAATTATGACTTGTACGACACACGTACTGAACTTTAATATTTAATGACATGTGTATGAAGCATGCGTGGGAAGGGGTCTCACACTTGATCTTTATTCACAATTTCGCAGGTAATAATGTAAACGCAGGAGAGCAAAGAGCGAAAAACTGCTCTCGCATGTTTACATTTGTAAATAAATTCATTCCATGAGGAATTTTTAATGGAACGGGGCGAAGTGCGATGTGTAATTTATGTCGTGTCGTTTCTGCATAAGGTGCAAGGGTTGTGTGGCAATAGGAAAATTATAGGTTATATATTATATGCCGCGTGTACATATGCTGTTTAAAATTAACCAATAAAAATATTTTACATGGGAATATATGCTATTTGGAATTTAAATCAGATTATTTTCAAACGCCAGAGGTACAGAACAAACTATTAAAATTATATATGTTTTTATTTATATTTTAGTTGAAAACATATTTTGAAATTATATTTTAATAGAAAAAAATAGTTAAATCTTACTTTTAGTTTATGTTAATCTTTTGACTCATAGTTGCAACACATTTTTCTGTCAACAATGTATTGGGACGAGTGAGTCGTTTAACGTGTTTTTACAATAAGTAAATTAATATATTAAAATTGTCTCATGCTCATGGAAAAAAGCGAAACAAGAGTGGTTCTAAAATATTTATTAGCAATCTTATTTTGTTTTTATGCCAAAATTGAATCTTGACTGTGAACTCTAAAATATATATATTATAATTAAAATTTTATCTTTCTTAGAAACAATTTTATATAAAATCTCACTGCGACGTGGATTTTTGACTTCTGAGAAGTGATAATTGTTTTTTGCGCCCTTCTAATGGTCAAAATTTTGTTTAGATATACTTAATTATTTTCTATTTACTAAACATTTTTTACCATTTTAAAAGAAAAATTGGCCAAATCTTTTATTTGTCCTAAAATAATCAATAAATGTACTATATTTTTAAATTTTTGTCTAGAATAAATCTTATCTAAAATTTTGTATTTGTGTTACGCATTATAAAAATACATCTCATTTCGCAAATGTCTAAATTTTCTTTGGCACGTGGATTGAGAATTACTGCTATATTTCCTCTCATTTGGATTGCCTAATGCTAATCTACTGAGAAAAGAAACCCTCAAACCGTGAAGACCTCTTGATGCGGAAGTTTTGGGTCACATGTTGTGCAATGAAACGAAAATTCGACCCCTTTTTATACCCACATATGTACTATATACCTACATACATTTCCAAATTTACGTTTGGGTATAGGCACTCTCTACAATATTTTTACCCAATATTTGTGTATTAGCATAAATATTTTGCCGGAATTGATCGTGTACTCGCAAAAATGAGTTTGTCCATAATACGTACATTGTAAGCCCATAATAGTTATCCCACATCTCGTGGATACTCAAAATGTCATTATTCAAAGTAGGTACAAGTTAAGGGAGGAGAGCTCTGATTTTTGAACGAGAATTATATATATTTTTTGCTGTGGCTCTTTGTGCCCTATCTCGTGGGATGCCCAACCTTATTTTAATCAATATAAAAGCAATAAAGACCCTACGGCCCCCTTAGTAAAACCCGAAGACGTATATATTGGATAAATATACATATTTTCGTTTATTTGATTATATGGATTCAGTTAGATTAATAAAATATTGTATATGTACTATATATATTAAATAATAAATAATATATATATTTTTTCAGATGTCGGTATTATCGAAAGTTAATATTGATGAAAACTTTTACAATTTACTAAACTGCAATTTTAGCATAAATATATAGTGGTGAAAAAAAAATTGAATGCAAATTAATATAACTTATGTATTTTACATACCAAAATTTAATAAATAAATTACTAAATAGTGAGATTCACAGATATCATTTGATTCCTTTTAATGTAATATCTTAATTTCTTTTCTCGTGCAAATATTCCTTTACAACTATATTAAATTATGTATTTTCTTGTTTCAATTCCAATATATATGTTACAGTGAATGTGTATTACTTGTGAAGTTATATTTTCACTGGCGTTTCAGTGAAATTATATTCTACATTTTCAACAGTATATATATTTTTATATTAGCGAAAATATAATTCTACTGAATAATCTAAACAAATCAAGGAGACGTATTTTATTATATTATATTAATAAGTGAGAGTCGAATGAAGCATATCTAAACCAAATTTTGACCAATAGAAGGGCGCAAAAAAACAATTATCACTTCTCAGAAGTCAAAAATCCACGTCAAAAGCAATAAAATCGTGGCGTCGCCGTCGCAGTGAGAACGCTCGTTACCGAGCGTTCTCACTGCGCTTTTATTGCTTTTGCCGTGAATTTTTGACTTCTGAGAAGCGATAATTGTTTTTGCGCCCTTCTATTGACCAAAATTCGGTTTCAATATACTTTGATGAAAACTCTTTTATCATGAATATGTAATAAAATTGATATGGATACCTATAATATTTTTAAAACATACTGTAATTGTATGCTGCAGTGCTCTAAACTTGCCATCTCTTTCTCAATTATGAATAATGATGAAATGGATAGCTCTCGAACTGACTGTGTTTACACAAATCGGGTATAGATTAACAATCAACTATCTACATACAATTTATTTATTTTGACTTTTACACATTAATGAATATAAAAAAAACAGCAAAATGATTTGTAGATATGTATTTCAAATTTTAAAAAATATTAAAATATGTATTACTTTTTAATCACATATAAATAAATCTGTTACAGGAATCTGCGAGATAATACTTAAAAACTACTATTGTAATTATTTTTTATGTTTAATTTATCGTTACGAATTATATAGTAATTTTTAATTGTAAATATAGATTAAAATGGGCGATTCTGATTGAAATCTAAAATTTTGCTCTAAATATTAAAGACAAACTTACCCCTATATTTTTATTTCATGATAATATTTCACTTACAAGTTTCTCTGATTTATTTGAGACATGCTTGGACTAATCCGAGCGGTAAACTTCTACCCAGTCTTATACCGCTGGCTTCCGTAACGTACAGACGCAGAAGTGAGTCTACGTATTATGTTACGTAGAAGAATTGAAACTAGTGTTTCTTCTCAAGAAAAATTTCAAATCAAGAAAATTAAATTTGTACGAATATTTTTAAAAAGTTTACAACCACTGCCCTCTTTATAACACTGCATAAGTAAAAGCTGGTTCGTGCTTAATATGCATATTTCTTGGAAGGTTTTAATGGGGGTCTAGGAATAACAAAAAAAATATTTACAAATTTTTAACACTCGAACTTATTTTATTTTTGCTTTAGACACTGCTTAAAAACTTCCCGAAGATGTTCATGCCAGATGTTTGAAAATATGCATACTTTCTCGGAAGATCGAAAGTATTTGAATGACCAACATTTTTTGGAGTTTTTATTGCACTAACCGGCCGGCGGTTTTATCTTTGCTTTGGTGACCTAAGAACCCGCTCAGATTAGAATAATTTTATTTATCGATACTCCAAAAATATTTTTTTATATTGTTTTTGTAAAGTAGCAACAGCTGATATTGGCAATTGTCTCACTATCAATATTACCTGTCGAAGGGGTCTTAAAAATTTTATTAAAACAATTGTAAATCAGTTCTGAGCTAAACTCGAAATTTCAACCGGCAATTAATGAAATATTATATAATTGAAAAAAACAGACATTGAAGTCATACAAAACCTTACAAAATCCAGAATTTTCAGCAGTTAAAAAAATGACTTCTTTAGTTATTCTTCAAAAGCAGAAATATGTAAAATAATAAAATAAATTATTATCAGATTATTTAATGGCTTGACGAATTCTAAAGATCTTCGCGACTCCATTAAACATTAGAACCCATTGAAAAAATTGAAAATTTATCATTGGTGCAACAATTGCAGAAATAAATTTCTTTCAGCCTTACAGAGAGTAGTGTAAGAAAACTAACGTCTTACGGATTAATGGAGAAAGAATATAAAATATTTTAATCCAATCTAATTAGACTAAACTTCGTATAATTGAGAACCATTTTTTTGGGAAAAGTTGAAACCTTTTGGTCAGAAAACGAGCTTTAACATTTTATAGAGAGAGAGAGAGTATACTTAAAGCTCATAAAAAATACAGCTGGAATTTATTTAGCTCTCAAAATAGTATTGTAATGACTTAATTTTCTTTTGAAGGAATATGGTAAAATTCAATTTTACCTATTTACTTATGACACGCGTGCCAAAAATGGCACGTGAAGAAATTTGCTAGCGCATGAGTGATTTTCATATTATACAATTTTATACGCCTGTGTTATTTTTACGCACCATTTCTCTTTGAAAATTCTGAAAACAAGGAAAAAATTATGCAAAAATAAAATATATGCCCCTGGCTGGTAACACAGTGAAAGAAAGAATCTTAAAAATATAATATAATTATCAAATATTTTTGCATTTTTTTTTCATATCGTCATAGGAACACTGGTGTAAATATTTAGATTAATAATATAAGCAAATAATTTATTAGTAATACATAATACGTAACAATTATAAAATAGCTCTCTGTGTCTAAAATTGTAGCGGTAGCTATTGATAGTGTTCGTATTATAACCGGCTTGTCAATTTATTTATTTTAGGAATATATCAAATATTCAAATAGCAGATTTTAAATCAATAATGATATTATTAATAAATTCTAGCATTGGTAAATTTATTTATTTATTAACACAATAAAAGTAGAAAGTAAGATAACAGACTAAAATCAATTTGTTAATAAATTACATATATTTTATTAATTATAAATTATTATTAGAGCTTTGAATCAATGGATGTCAATATGCATGACCTAGCTCTATTTATTTTAATTATTCATCCGTGAGATTAAGAATATCTAGGAAAACCTTATCTGTGATGATCGATCTGAATGATAATTATATAATAATTACTAATTTCAACACGATCAAAATTGAAAAATACAAAGTTTTATAATACTAGGGTTTATATAGTCACCGAATAAACAGCTAATCTATAATACTGGTTAAGGCACTTAAGCTTCAATACGTCTGATAATTAAATCATGATTTAATATACAAACTTCAAACTGTTTTAAGAAAATAAAAAATCATATACAAACAAATAAATTAATTATTAAATAATTTGTAATATGTTAACCAGAAAGTTATTGTCATGTTTAATACAATCCGAATATTTTATAAATAAAAAATAGAATATTATTGTGGGATCTATCGCTAAATCATCTGCGACCAGTGGTAGGTCTTTTATTGCTTTTATAGATTTTATTGAAAAAAAATCTCACGCATATACCAAAAATTTAGTTCAAATGTATAAAAAAGACCAAGTTTTAAGAATAATATTATCAATCGAATATTATATTTAACATCGCATTAACATTTGCGTATTTCCACAAGACTGATAATATTAAAATTATCAGCTCGTCACAATTAGGTATTCCTATTTCAAACACAACAATCTACATGTTTGTATTTATATTATACTTGACCTATGACTCAAGAGATATGCGAATCATATTGATACGATAGCTTGAACCGTTTTGTCAGTGTTGGTCTCTTCTCAGTCGACACAACTAAAACGTCCAAGACGATGTCGATCAACAAGCTTTTCATATTGACGTTCTTATTATACTTGCAACATTCTAATGGTGCTTCGTCGTCGCTAAAAGAGTGCCTCGAAAAGACCATATACCTATTCTCGGGCTACTATCAACTGGAATTCTTGAAAATATTCGACAGATTCCACCCGACAGATGTGTATATAAACAACAACACCATAAGCTATTCTGTAAATAGTACTGTGTACAAACTGGTCGGTGAAAGTGAAAGAGTCACCGAAGACAACATATCATCAAGCGTAAACGTGGTGTACGATAATAATAATGAGATCTACTCAAAAAACGGAAAGTTGTATCTCAGAAACAGTAACGAGAATATCTTACTGTACGAAAACAAAGGCATAAAGATCAACACCTTGACGATGGATGCTAGGGCGAGATTAATGTTCATGAGGACCGATTCCAACACAGTGCTGGCGTTGAAGTTAGAACACTTGAAGAAGTACAAGAATAAGTGCAATATGAAGCACGTTCCAAATTTAGGAACTGATATTTTGTCTATATCGTTAGATCACGTCACAGGAAACGTCTTGTTTGGTAAATAAATATTGATTTAATAACATAAGCAGTGCTAAAAATACTAATTACGTAATAAATTAAAAATCATTATTATAAAAAGTCACTCAGTTTACTGCTATAATTTATTTGTGTGATGTGAAAAAAATGTAATTTTTTTGTATACAAAATCGATTTATAAATTACATATTTTTATTATAGTATTGTAGTATATTTCTGCAATTAGTTTTTGGTAGCATACATAAGTTTTTTATCGTAAAATATTTTAATTTTATTTTGCTATTCATACTACAAAATATATGGTATTGCACACCATTTGTAATTTATGATGAAATCGACTATAACATAAAAAATATGTAAAAATAAAATCATCCATTGGACAATACTTTTCATCAACAAAATTTGTCTTGAACTATTCAATTATGCATTCCAAATTCAACTTGAAAGTACAAAAACTTACGAACAGGTTTTAATTTTTCTAACACGGTTTATGAATTACAGGAGCCCGCAACAAAAATATCAATCAAGGATACCTTATCATAGCCAGAAAGTTGCGTTTAGACCCTTGCGCTAAATATCAGAACTTCACGACAGAGTTCAGGGGAAAATTGAACAATCTTCAAAGGATCATAGGGGAAAAAATAAGGCATCCGAGTGGTCGTACATATCCGAATTCAATTCAGTTCTACATCGACGATATCTACAATACATTTACAAATATTGTCCAAAGAAAAGCCACACAGCAATCTTCGGAATTCGACAATTTTACTAGCAAAATAGAGGAACAGCAGCAAGAGTTTACTTTGGGCAAAGAAGCCAGGTTACTACTGGGAAAGCAACTGTATGTTTTGAAGACTGCTTTTGACGAATTACCTAAAAATGAGAAGTCACCGTTCACATCCCGATTTTCGCCAGATTTTGTACCAATGGATGATGGACATGTCTACGAATGCGCGTTGGCGTCAGAGTTTGAGGAGAACGAGTCCAGAATTAAAAACTCTAACAAAATAAACGAGGAACTATCTGAAAATTTTGAGGTATTGATGAACGAGGCGCTGTCTGAGAAAGAACTAAAGGATATACGTGAAGAAGCTGATAAAGATGATATAGCAAATATTTTTGGTAATCAATTTACCGATTGAATAAATGACTGAACTTAAAAATGCAATCTAAATAATTATGTATTGGTTAATAACTCCTCAACGACATATGGTTTTCGAGAATCCATTTTCATTGCATCTTGATTTCGTGATAAGAACTATATGTTGACATTAAGAACTCTAATTCTTGCCACTGACCAATCTTGAAAAGTAAGATTTTTATGTACAAATACAATTGTATGTATCATAATGGCAATCCAAATTTTTAATGTATAAAAAAATTAAATAACTTTTCTAAAGCTAAGATATTTGTAGTAATATTTAGTGTAATATTTTTATTAACTATAACATATTTCTGCAGCATAAACCATTGGCAAAAATTGCATTAAACGACGATCTAAGCGCCCAATTATATTTGTTTTATATTACATTCAGTCACTTTTCTTCATTAAGATTTTCATCAGGATCACTGCCTAAAGAATTTTGTTTTATGGATCGTAACTTTAGTGATTTTTCCAATTTTTTTTATTTTTATATTTATCTTTAAAGTAGAAATATAAATTCGAGTTGATTAAAAAACAGTATCATTAAAAAAACAAAATAAAAGTGATAAACGGTTTTTAGTATTTAATGATAATACACTTAGTTAAATCTCAAGACCAAGTTATAAGTGTGATGGTTAAGGTCAAGAAAAGAGGTTAACGGCCAACATCTTTTCTGTCCGTATAATAAATGTCCAATATTTTTATTATAAAATAATAGTTAACAATAAAACTATAATAAAAATTCACACTGCGTTTTTTTAATAAATTTGTGGTTTATAAAAATAAAAAAATCTTCTTCGATATTCTTTTTATAAAATATTCTTAAATTACGGCCAAATATATCGTATTTTTCTTCTAGTAGAATAATATTTTTTTTTAAATCATATTTTTTACTCAATAGTTATTTGAAAGAGTTAATTTAGACAAGTATTTTTTACAATAAATGCGATTATTGATTTTAAAAGTATGTTTCTAATAACCACAATCAGTGACGTAGCCAGGATTTTGTCAAAGGGGGGGGGGGTTTGTCAAGAAAAAAGGCAAGATAATTTTTGTAATTTATATTTAATTAACATAAAATGCCGCCAAGAGGGGTCCATATCCCCCAGACCCCCCCCCCCTCTTCGCTACGAATATAAATTTTGCTCTATATATTTTGAGTGTTTTTTTTTTATCAAAAATTATTATTAGATTAATAATATTAGCTTGTGAAAGAATTTGGTAAGAAATAAATTTAATATTAATTAATCTTGTTTTACCGAAAAATATACCAGAAATATTTGAGGTTATGTCATGCATGCCGTTCAAAAAAATCTTATATAATTAACTTATTTTAAGGCATCAATGACTTCTCATTGATGCCTTAAAACAAGTTAATTATATAAGATTTTTTTTTTAACTAACATTACGTTACGATTAAGCCATATATAACTGTACATATATTTCAAATTAAAATACATATCAGTTCATAAACATTTCATTAATCATCTTTACCATAAAACTTTTTATTTCTGTTACAGTAAAGCATATCGCTATAGGGATTTTATTTATTTATATTACTGATATATCATATCAAGAAGTATTATTATACATTTATTTTTTTAGTATAATACATTATTTGAAATTACGTGAAACACATAAAATTTATTTATCGAAGGAAGCAATTTAATTAAGATTTTTGCCAGCAAAAATGTAATTTAATAATATTTGTAATAAAAGCATTTATATTTTTGATAATGGCAATAGTAATATATGAGTATTCTTTTTCCTTAAAGAATAAATATAACATAAAAACAAATGTTTCTATCACAAATAAATCATGTAGTACCTACGAAAGACGACAGCATTCTAAAAAAGTATGTAACGACAATTTCAGTAGTATCATATTTTCAATATATGTTTTCGTCGGTAAAAGTTTGAAAATAGCAGCATTTGTAACGTCTTAATATTCAAGATGGCGTTGTTTTGGTCGTAAACGATTGGATATTGTCTCTAAAATGTAGTTTTATAGAAAATGCGTTGTAATTAGTTTTAATATTATTTTATTGCCTTATCGATTATCCGACCTGGGAAATTTGTGACCCCATAGGTAATCAAACAAAACTTATGGAACTTTTATGTAAATACGTATTGAAGTTTCTTCGAAATTATGGTCGTGACTACAGCGATTATGACCAATACGTTCGTGTCGCAGAAATAATGTGTGTGCAACTCCATTTAGATTTATTTCAGACATATGCTGCGATTCGTTACGGCTTTGTGCGAATGTGACGTGAGAATGCCTAATAAACCGTAGCGTGCTTCGCACTTTATCAAAATTCGCGGCTCAGAGATCACCAACCACCGGGTTGACACCTACGAAAATTTTAATGAAAGGGGAGAAATATAATATTAGTTTTTTATATATACAGGCTAGGTCATAATAATAGAGTACCTCAATAAATGTGTTATATCTTAAAACATCGAGAAACTATAAATAAAAAACCGACTAAGATTGTTTAAAGTGTTTATTTTAAGCTTATTTTTAATTATTAGTAGACCCATCCTTAGCTACAATTACAGCTGCAACCCTTTTTGGCATATTGTCAACGAATGACTTGCGGATGGACGGAGACAATATTCTCCATTCCATCTGCAATTTTTCTCGCAGCTTAATTTTGGTGTTGGACAACCTTTTCTTTTAATTTTTATCAAAAATTCTCTACAGGATTTAGGTCTGGTGACTATGTACGCAAATTAACCCTTGCTTTTTAGCGAAGTATGGCGTTTTCTTGCTGGAATCGGATGGTAGCGTGGTCTCTGCTTGAAAATATTTTCCTGTAAGAATCCATTCAAATAGATTGCAACATTGAAATATAAATGTCACTTCATATTACCCTCACAAATGTACAAGTTTCCTACCCCTGCTTCTGCCATGCAACAACACGCAATAACGCTTCCGCCATTATATTTGACTTTAGGTAAAATATTCCTCTCCGACTCTTCTATGCACGTGTACTAAACCAGGGTCCCAAAAACTTAAAAAATTGTTTTAAAAAGGATTATTTTCTAAAAATTTGACTAAATTAAGTTTTTAATATATTTTTTAAATTAAGCAATTTCAGTTTAAAATTATCTTCAAGTTGGATTCATCGGACCAAATGATTTTCGCCTAATCTTCAGATGTCCAATCTCGGTGTTTTATGGCTTACTCTAACTCTAACTTATGTTGGTCTATACAACCTCTGAGCTCCAACTGTTGAGCTTTTTTAATGGATAGCCCCCCACTTGCTAATGAACTCGCGAACCAACATCCGATCTTCCTGGGCAGTTATTTTTCATTTTCTTCCAGTTCTTGGCTTTGATTTGTAAGAACTACATTCATTGAACCGTTTCAAAGAGTTTTGGACGGCGTGCCATGAACAATTAATGTGTTCACTAATTTTCGATATATTTACTCACCGACTCTGATGATCATTCATGGGCATCACCAGCTGCAATAGCTTCACTACCAGTCTACCGCTTGGATGAAACGTCTCGCCCGTAATCGTCCGTCGCACTCATGTAAATATATCAAAGTCTTAATAGATTCACATTGAGTCTCATTGGCCGCAAGGTCACCCACTATCCCATAACGATTAATGAAAAAAAAAACATTAAATATTTATTTGAAGTATTTTTATTTTTTGAAATCTTACAATAAAAGTCAATAAATAATACATATGATTATATAAAGATTCAAAATAAATACTTAATAGAGAAGAGATTTTTAAAGTACGTATTAATGTTGTTAAAAATACAGTGAGATGATTTTTTTATATATTATAATATGTATATATTAGAGAGACAATCGTACAAATACGTATCTATGGTACAAAATAAAAATCATATAAAAATTCAACAACGTCAGCTTTCGGAGTTTAATTGTGAAACACTGATATAAAAGGGTTATATTTATAATTATTATTTTAATCATCTCACCGTCGAAGAAACAGTCGATAATATACGATATATATATATATATATAATATATATGTATTTTTATTATTTTTTCAATAACGATTCTAGCGTACTAAAAAACTCATGTTACACAAAGCCAGCCATTACATCGGTTCGATGTAGACATTTTATCAATTAGTAAACTGCAAAATTGCCTAAGCTTATTGTACTAGTACATTGTTATAGCTTCATTTCGTCAACAAGGACACTTGCCTTAAAAAATATTATATCATATGTTAATAATTGCCATCGTTTATTAATTTTTAACGCCATATTTACAAACGATTTGATGGTATCTTGTGAGGTGCTGAGCCTCAAAATTGTATGATTTTTAAAAATTCATTATATAATATTATATTCATGGACTAGATCTAATAATTAATTTTTTCACATGAACGGCACACTTTTTTTAATATTTAATATGATAATATACAATATAGAAGAGATAAATATAATTTAATTAGTTTAGATAAGTCAAGCGAGATATATTTAAAATAAAAAATCATAAAGTGCAATTTCCATTGTATTATCTCAAATGATTATCACAATTGCACATTGTCGTACGTAGGCATTTCATTAGTACGTTCTTGTATCACATTATAGGATAACCCTCGAGGGTTAAAAAATTATCGCCAGCTCTACTAAAGAAAGTCATTTATAAAAATTAAAAATCTATGCTAATAAGATTTTTTTAATATTTAAATATATTCTTATAAATTGTGTATAGACATATTGTGTCGTGTCAATGATCGAGTAATTTTTAATAAATGTAAAAAATCTAATCGTCTACCTTTAGATAACAATTTACATAATGTGTAATATAATTTACATCTAAATTTAAATTTGATATCCAAAATGGCAATTGAGCAACATTTTAAATTGTGTATTTTTAAAATAAAAATGTCGTTATCGTTACAAATTTATTTTTGGAAGAAATACTGATAAATCCACATTGTAATAAATAAAAATGGTACTCCACTGGTAAATGCTCATATATAAAAATCTATATAATAATGTTCTTAATTAATATACATATTTATAATATTTATTATTATAAAATTATACAGTTAATAAAGTAATCAGATTTTTTAATTGAAGAGATTCATAAAAGAAAACTATATAATTGACATTATGATGGTTTATATATCGCCGATAAATAATATACAATATTTATATAGCACCTCCATACAAATAATCATTTAAAGCGCAAAACACATACAGAAACATTTGAAATAATCAGTTCAATTGCTCTTCATTTAAATTATATACTTTTGCGATTAGCTATATACGTATATATTTCCATATAATATAAACTCTAAATTAAAGCCTAATGACAAGAAACCATTTCTTGCGTTTGAAACATTTATCGTAAACCAAAAAATGGTAATGCATATTTTATATATCTATATCTCAGGTGCATATATTGTCCAATTTAAGGTATCTTTCATTATGAAATAATAAAATATTAATACTCCCAATGTCACAGTGATATTATCACATAGTCAAGTTTATTGATTTCACCGACGTCACATATTATTTATAAATAAAACTATTTTGAAAAATAAATATGGTAAACTATAAAATTAATGACTATCTTCTATATACAAATAACGAAATCACACGGTTAGAGTAAGTCAAAAAAGTAATTCACACAAATACCGGAAATATTTCACACAAATGAGAAAAAATACATACGTGTGCGCAAATTACAAATTATATTTAAAAAAAAAGGAACTTTCTTATTATAAAAAATCATTCTTTACACATGAACTATAATTTCTAATGTCATAATTTAGGAATCGTATCCGGGCGATCTGTCTCTCTCGGCACTGACGCTTCTTCGGCGAGGCGGAGAAGGAGCACCTGAACTATCACCGGAGTCCGCAGAACGATCCACCACCTTAAAGAAAAATATTTATCATACACATTTACACATAAAATAAAATTATATTATTTAATTATGTACACTATTTTAGATAAGTCATAACAATAATTTTAATTTGTATCGCTTCTATTTATTGACTTTTAAACAGTTTATGTAAAAAGTATGAGTAACACAATACCTTATTCAAAACGTCATGTAATGAGCTCATGCTGCCAAGACTCAACGGAGTTATAGAACGATCTAGAAGAAGAGAGCCACTACCTTGAGATCCACCTCCGACAGATCTATGCAAAAAAAAATTAACATACCACACAAATATTTAAAAAAAAAATTCAATTACCTATCCATGTTGTCTCTGGAACCGCCCGAAGGCGGACAATCGGGAGTGGCCGGAGGCTGTTCTTTGGGTCTGACTGGAGCCGCACGCTTAGAACCTGAATGCGTAAATTCATACTCAGGAGCTTTTGCGAAAATTACTCTCAAAATCAAACACTTACTAAGCTAACATATGCTCAAAACCGGACACTCACCATTATACGGAGGCATATGCTGACCGAGGTGTGTGATGTACGAAACCGTCAATGGAGATGTTCTCTTTTCGCGGCTGCTATAAACCTATAATTTATAAAAAGCAAATTAAAATCTTCAATCAAAATATTCAGAAAAAAATAAAGAGCGTTCGTCACCTGATGACTAGCTGGTCTTTGGGGGGGAATCCCTTTGGAACGATTGACGGCCTCCTTGGCCGTCGGCAAGTCTAAAAGTCGCTGAAACTGTATTCCATCGCCCGGACCCATGTGCGAGATGTGATTGAAGTTCGACGGGCCCGAAATCAGTTTAGATCTTCGTTCAGATCTGAAAGCAGCGCATGTTTACAAGGATTCCATATCATATACAACAGTGAGAGTTTCAAACTTACAATCTATGGTGTGCATTTGAGTTTGTCGTTTGGTCACGCACAGAAAACCGTCGCCGAGCTCTTCCCCGCGTACCTGACCCTTCAACGTCGCGTAAAGTTCCAACTGCGTGTATTTTTAACTCATCGGCTGTAATAATTAGAATGTAAGAATCCTGCTGGGTATTTTTTGAAATCACCCACTGAAGACTTACCTCCTCTAAGGCTGGATATGTAAATCAGATGGGGTATGTCGTCAAGGATGCAGAGACATAGCGATCCCGTATTGTTCAAAGGACGCGCCCCTCTCAAATTCAAGGTTTGGACCCACTCTCCGGCTTGGCTGTCGAAGACATCGATGTGTGTAGACGAGAATATGAGTAAATGGCCATCATTGTATGCTGAAAATAAATCGATTATATGTTTAGGATGCTCCTCTTGTAACATTGTGATATTAAATTGAGAAAAACAAAAGCATCATGACGAAGATTTTCTTTATCGGTATTAAATGGTTTAGCTCTTTCCGCTCGTAAGGTGCGTAAGACGCACCAGCGCTTGGCTCTATATTACTCGTAGGGTGCGTCAGGCGCACCATTTCAATTAATGAAATATAATGTCGATTTTTGGGTATTTCTTGTGCATGTTTTGAATGGCGTTTTTGCAGTGTTGTAGACAAGAGTTTCAAGAAGCATATCTTATCAAAAAAATATCATTTTTACTTGAATCAAACTGGGGAAAGCTCGTTTATCGCGATAATTCGGGATTTTTTTTGATGACTAAATTTAAATGCAGATGTGCCGTAGATTTCTCCCGAAGGCAATGGTTGGCGATTGTCCTTCGGTAGACACACTTCGGTGACGTTTTTATTGCCTATTGGGTTTTCGACAGAGTCTCGGGTGTCCATAATTTGTGTCTAAGTAAGACTATAGTGATTAATAATTTTGTTTTAATTACTAATTTTTTCATTTTTTTAAATTTTATTATAAAAAAAACAGTGTTATCGCTGAATGTAGTGATTGTAATGATAGTGATGGGGAGGATTTCATGTTTGATTTTTCATCTTCCAATGATGATAGTAAAGAAAGTAACGTCGAAATTAGGCCTGTTGCCTTGAATCGAGGGTGGAATACAAGCAATTAAAATAATAGCGAGGAAGAAACGGTACCTCAAACAAATCACACCACATCAGAAAATTGGAGAATAATAACTAGTAATGACAATGTACCTTATAAATAGCAATATTTCCACCAAGTGATAAACGTCCTGGGCCCCAAATTCCCGCAAACTGTATACAACCTATTGATTATTTTCAATTGTTTTACACTTATGAGTTGGTATACTAATAGAACTTGGGGATTTACGAAAAATTAATAAATAATATTTTTCCATATTTGTTTCTTTAATTTATAATAAATCAACATCCCACATATTATTAAACGTAGAGCCCTTTTTCGTGCGTCACTTTGTTTATTTTTATATACAAATATTCTATTTAAGCATTATTAGCTCGAATATATAAAATCACAAACAAATATATACCATAAAGCTACTCATTAAAAGTTTTGTCTATTTTTAATTAAGAAATATATAAAATAATATGACATTAACTGCAACGTTTCATTTGACCTTTGATGGGACGTATTTTAGTTTTTAAAAATATAGCTAACATCAGTTTATATAAACATAGATATACCTTGCGGATTTTTTAATTGTTGTAAAACGGTACAATTTTATATTTCTGCAAGCGATGTAAGCTTTCTTCGTTCGCAGGTAGATACGTATATCTAAAACTGAGCGGCATGCTTTGTTATTTGTGTATATTTACTTATTTATGGTTAAAACCTTTTTTGGTCCCATAAATATTTTAAAATGGGTAGTCGCCCTATTGTGTTAATTTATTGTCACGGATTGTCAACCAATGGTACTTGAGAGAACCAAAAAAAAAATTAAAATGTAATTTGGAGAAATGTAAGTATTTGTTCTGATTTCTTCGTTTTTGGTATTAGTTTATTCATATTTATGCTCTACATATATAATTTTAATTTTTAAAAAGAATTTAACATTTTTAATTTTTCCCGAGCTGGCGACATATCTAGTACGAAAACGATTACGAGTGCAAAGGGTTAAAAGAACCCAAACAAAGGATAGGATCAGTGCCAAATTCAAAAGAAATAAAGTGACTAATGCGATGGAATATACCCACATTCCACAAAAATTACATCAATGCCAATTCTATGTTTAAATATTGTACGCAGATAGTCTGATGATATATTTATTAGACAATAACAAATAGAACATATTCGGCCGTTTTTCAACAATTCGTTATTCAAATACTGTTTATATTTTAGTGAATAAAAATACATAATTACTAAAAACACAGTCATGTATTATTTATTATTACTCTTTATGTATTACAACGCAGGAAGTCATTTTTTTTCTTTGATGTAATACATTATCTAAAGCCCACTTAGTCCTATTTTTTTTAAACGAAATGTATCTTATTAACTATGTTATTTATAACAGCAATGGCCCTAACAACTAATAGCAGACAAACAAAATAATAGGAGAAAAAACATATTGCAATTGCAGAAATTCCCGAAATTACTCATATTTCCAAGTTATTATTGTGCAGCTGTGGTCTTTCTCAAATTCTGGTATTGAATTTTTAGTCTCTTTTAAATCAATATGAACACTGTTTATTTTTAAGTCTATCTAAAGACATTTATTATGGTAATATCTTTTGAGCATCAGATTTTTTGGCGCCGGGTATAATTCAAATTTACTTAAATTGAAACCAATTTAGTGAATTTTCAAAATTATTTACTATTTATATGCGAGAGCAATCCTTCTATCGCTTTTTTGAAGAAATTTCTTAATTACTGTATCAAATAAATTTGTTCGATATTGTATTTTTCAAGTAAAACTTTTTTTTTCGACATTAGTGAAAGCGTGAAAAGCTTGACTTCACCCTGAGTATTGTGAACTGATTGTTTTTATGCATATCAAACATAAGAAGGTACGTTCGACTGTTGAAGTACTGACTGGAATAGTGGATATCAAGCAACAAAGCTTATACATTTCTAAAAACACATTTTCCTTCAGTTCTATTTCCTTTAAGAATTTCATAAGCACCGTAACCGTTCTGGCAGAAAAATCCAATAGACTGTATACGGCCATCAATTCACATTTCATTTTTGATGAATCAAATAAACCTCCAAACGTCAATTTCAGAGGAAAAAATTCATAGGAAAATTCAAGAATACATAGTTCAGATCAAAAATAATAATAAAAAAGATACTAACCATGATATGTAGGCATTGCAGGATACATCAATTCTCGATCTCGTGCTTTCAATCCACGACGGGTAACATATACTGCTAGCGTGTGGAAAGCTATAAGGCTCTCACCGCGTGCTAGGTGAACACATCTTAAAGGCACAGCTCCGGAATTTATCAAAAAGGCTTGTACTTGGTTATCTGGACTGACGAGAGCTACAAAAAATATTTATATATTATTAAATAGACAATAGAAGAAATATTTGAGCATCATAAATAAAAAAGGAATACTAACAAACTGGATCATACTCTCCAGTGAGAGAATGCTTGCTGACTCCGCCTAGATATCCAATTATGAGCGAACCCTCCAGCACTTGCAAAGTTAACGTAGCACACGGCAGAGTCAAATCTCTGACCCTCTTGTGTCTAGAACGCGTTCTAGTAATCTCGTAAATTATTATATGTGAAGCGTTCTAAAAAAAAATAACACAATAAGATTCCAATCCTTGCAATCAAAGCTTAACATTCGTCTTACCTGTCTCTTAAGAGCAACAACTAAGTAATATAAGGACGGCTGCGAGCATCCAGCTCCGGTCGCTAAAGTAACACAACCTTTAGTATCAGGAACTTTGATCCACTCCACATCGGGGCACTCCACGGCCCTGATGGGTACCAATCTAACTTGTCTATGCTTTCCAGACAGCACGACCAACAACTGTTCTTCTGGGAGATATTCAATGAGATGGATGCGTTTCGAATCCGGAGCCGTGCATCTGGTTATTTCGCCTCTCTCTAAATCGACACAAGAGAGTCCATCTTCTCCGCCCAAGACTAATCGATCGGGATCGATCGAGCAAGCCGCTAAAGCTCCACGTACTCCACCGGCAGCGCCTTCGAGAATAGTGCGAGCCCTCATCGCTGTGGTGTTTGGTAAGTTATTCCTCTTAAGGATCCGATGCAGTTCACTGAGAGCCACAACCCATTTAGTTTTTTCTGATTCGGTATCGGCCAACATTAAGGTATGATTCCTCGGACCGCCTTCGAGGAGTGACGTAGATATCTAAACAAAAATATTTTTTTTAAAAAACCGTAACATCTAATAAGAAAAATATACATCAATTAAAAAAACTTTCAACCAGCACTAAATATAATTAAATAATTACCCTAAATATGCATGGTATATCCTTTTTAGTAGCATGTATCACATCAGATTCGCGCACAGAACTGACGCTGAACTCACAGTCTCTCATATCCAAAACTTGCGATACGTAAACAGAAGCAAGAGCATTTCTAAATAATTAAAGAAGAGTTAGATATTTCCAGATTATTATTAATAATATTCAGTTTCTCAAATACCTATCAGCAGATATGTTGTATAAGAATAGTTTAAAATCACAGACGACGACGAACTGACGTATCCATCCTTTTTTAACGCCGCCCTGCTTCGGTACCTTTACGTATCCTTCATACGCTGTGCCTATTCCTCTCGTCGGATCTATTCCTAAAGGACGTCTTCCTCTATCTGCCGGCACGGGACATTGAGCGGGAACTCTTTGACAGCAAGCTGTGTGACATGCAAAACCACACAATTCGCAAACGACTCCTTGCCTAGTTATTCCGACCTAAAGTGAATCATTTGTTGTTATAACTGATTAAGAATTGGATCTACTCTTCTTACGTACCATTAGAGAAGTGCAGTGATTGCACTTGGTCGGGCTGCTGAACGTTCGCACCAGAAATTGATGTATCTTCTGCTTGCCAGGTAAAGCCGGCACACCCTGAAGAACCGGACCGCCAACAGAAGGAACAGATTGTTCCTTGAAATGTTTAAATCATTAGATAACGAACGTTGAAATCGTATTTTAAAGGAGTGTAAGATGAGATTACCAGAGACAATTCGCTGAGATCGGATTTCGAACTTGCGACTGAGGAGGCTCTGTGTTCGCATTCGTCCTGCGAATCGAAAGATGCTGAACACTGATCCTTTTTGTGCTATAAAAATATTATTATTATTAAGAATATTCTATAATTTAAATTAGAATATTACATAAGTATATTAAAAATTGTTTCATAACTTAATATTACATGGTATTACTACAGTATAAGTCCTCTAATTAAAATTAAAAAATAGTAGGTTAGATCAAAAATCCACATCAAAAGCAATAAAATCGTGTTGGCGAAAACATGAATTTGGTTAGAAAAATCATGTCATTTAATGATGAAATACTATGAATATGAATGAAATCGAAATATTAAAATAGGACCACTGACTAATCAACTTCCTTCCCTCTCTGGAAAAAATTGAAACGTCCCTGCATTTGACATTTTGAACACGCATGATTATTGACAGCTGTCTGATTCAGTGTTGCCAACATAGGAAACTTGAATTGGATTACCCCAATTTATTTTTCCAAAAATTATATTTAACTAGTACAATTAGGTGTAACACATGTTTAAAAACGTAATTCAAAATCATATCTTTATACGAAAGATTGCTTCGAGAAATATCACACAATAGACGAATATAATCAAACATCAAGTATATAAATATGTAAGTAATTGTAATGTACATACAAACAATAACAATAAATTCCATGCGATTAAAAGTAAGTTGAGAACCATCGATGTTGTGTGAATTACAATAGTGAACAATTAACTAAATACTATTTGCAAGGATAGAGCGAAACATTCGTTTTTTTGGCAATGCATTCTTGGGTGTTTTTTTTTTACAGGTAGTGGTCCCAACATCTGGAACGGATACAGGTATACCCTAAATAAATAATATATAAATAATAGGTAAGAAGCCTAATTTTTATGATTAAATTAATTGGACCGCAGTAGATTCAATAAGAAAAAAAGTTTTTGTCAGGCAAAAGTTAATCAAGCATTTGATTTTATAAAAATCAGAAACTGAAGTTGAATCATCATTTAGTTTAAATGGCAGTACAAATAATTAATGTACAGTAGCTTAAAATAGCTGCCACAGTTGCAAAATACATCAAAGTTAAACACTGTCATTTGTTTTTTTAATGAATGAGCAGCACCCATTGAAATTCATCAACCAATGAATATGCACAGTATGATGATGCATGTCTGTCACTCCAGAAAATGTACAAGTGGACTAGAAAATTACAAAATAGTATTGGGTTATATAACAGACTTCTTGACTACGACAGACACCAAAAATCACTTAGTATGTAGAAAAAATATTTTTTATTGCATACTTTTCATTCGATAAATTACAAGAAAAATGCATTTGACTCACCTTTGCATATTAGTTATTGATTAATATTATTTTTTAATATGACCAATATACATTAGATAATATTATGAATGGGTTAGATAAATAAGATATTAGAGTAAAAAACCCGTTAAAATGAAATCAATTTTAAATTAGAGGGATTATATTTCAATTTAAGAATTAAATTATATACCCATTGTACCTTATAGATAGGCGGTGAATGGAAGCATCTCTGGATCTGTGCAATTATGAAAGCAAAAATAATAATAATAAAGCGGTGTTAAAATAAAGAAATAGCAAAATTAATAAAAATAATAAAACAAAAACCTATCTTCCAATAGAACAGTATTTTTTTTTTAATTTCTAAAAACCTTTATAGATTGTGGAGTGTCGTAGTTTTGCTGTTGGTGATGATGCTGAAGAGAAACAGCCGAGCCGTGTCCGGGAGTCGGAGCAGAGCTCTGAACCTGAGGTCTGTCATTACCGACCGACGACTCCTTCAAGAAATGATCCAAATAGCTCAACTGCGAAGACGGCCTCTCCAAAACTATACATATAAAGAAATTCATACGTTCAACATAAGAATATATTCATGGGGTGTGTTTTTTAATAAATAAATAAAAAGCAAAATCAAAAACATTTTTTTAGGCACTCCCAATACAAAACGATGGTACATCTTACATATTGTACATAGAATCGTAACACTAATTAGTAGCACATTCGATGAGAAATTAGTAATTTTACATAAAATGTCGGTGTATGATATTTATATTACGTGATTATAAAATTACACTCTAATGTACGTATGTTTTTTATAGTATAGTTTTAAGCTTGCTTTGCTCTGTTAGATTGCTTCAAACAAAATTAGTTCAGCCAAAAAAAAAAACGCTTTGCAAAACTTTGTATATGTATTTATGAACATAAAAATAGCCTTTTATATATATATATATATTATTATTATAAAAACGACAGTTAGATGTTGTGTGATTCATTCTATGAATGTATAAAAAAATAATGTTAATTACATCATTATCAAAAGATAACTGCAAAGGGTCTGTGAGGTCTGATAAAAAGGGTACAAACAAAGGTACACCACTCAAAAAATAAAATAAAATAAAAATACTGAACACGCACCTATTGTTGGCTGCTGTTGTTTGAAGACAATCCACAAATAAAGCTAAGTTTAACTATTTTTTGTTAGGGGTTTGGCAAATAAATAAAAATAAAATACGAAAAATATTAAAAAATGTATTTTTATGAACAGTAGTATCGTCAATCGGATGGCAATAAATAACAACAAAGTCTGTAAATTGAGGTTAAAAAAGTAATAAATAAAATAAATAATAAAAAAAAACTGTATATGCAAAAATAATAATACTATTTGATATTTGGTAGTTGCTTTCAATTTGAGTATTATTAATCTTACCATTTAAAATAGTAATCGTATGATAATAATTATAAATATTAATTTAACTTAAGATTGTATGTATTTATATAACAAATCAATTAGGAAATAATCATAAAATATAAACGTATAAAAAAGGTTATATAAAAGCAAAAAAGATACATGAGTACTTAACTAAAGTTTAAATAGTTGAACATAAAGTGAAAATATAAAGTTAAATGCTTCGTTTTAATAGTTTTTTCAAAGAGCTGATTTTTAACTTAATGATAATATTATTCTGCAACACTTTCGTTAACAATCAGCTGATAACATTTGAATTATCCGTAAAAAAAATAGTAACCCATAAAATTAACTCGACTTATATAATACTCAACATAAACTTTACAACAAAATTAACGATATCAAAACAATATCAACAAATCACAAACATAACATATAAATTTTCATACAAAAAAGAATTAAAAATGGACAAAACATCAACTGCTCCAATTTAAACAACTCGACAGGAACTGACAATTTTTTAACGTTTCCTAAAAAAATGTCTTTTACGCCAATCATTTGTAAAAAAACGACAATTTTTCTTGCATAAAAAATTAGTTATCCATCAAATTTTTTATGACTCTCGCGCCTCTTATTAAAGCTTCTGTAGACTATCATAAGTTTCGAATATTCAAAGCCAAATTTAAAAAATACTTACAAATTAAATTAACACAAGCATTCCTCAAATATTCTTGACTTACACCGTAAATATACAATATAAATATTTACACATTTTTTTAACAAAAAAGGGTTACGACACTCTTTAATATGAGCAATAAATTTGATAGACGAGCAGGGCCAACCCCCATATACAAGACGATACTCCGAATATGAGCGGTAAATTCCTCATCCGCAAAATGGACCGTAAACCACCACCATCTGCATTTTGGATACGGTTAAAACATTTGTAATTTATATAAAAATTAAAAAT